>NW_027331920.1:12692631-12819342 GCF_048418815.1 Hemitrygon akajei | reverse complement strand
ATCTACCCGCCGCAAATCAAATTGTACACTCAAATTCGTGTCTATTTCGTTAGTTTTTGACACTCTGTGTGTAGGTTCTCGCTGATTTTATTGCATTTCTCTGTCCCACTGGAAATGTCTGCAAGAACATGAATCTGAGGGTAGTATATAGTGGCGTGTACGCTCTTTAATAATATAGTTAATTTCATATTTGATAGGAACACAAACAGACAGACACACGCAGGCATGAACAGGGAGTCAAGGTCTCTCTTTCTCTCTCTCTCTCTCTCTCTCTCTCTCTCTCTCTCTCACACACACACACACACACACACACACACACACACACACACACACACACACACACACACACCACAAACTTCCACGATCTCCCAGTCTCTCTTTACCCCGCCCCCACGCAAGCACTCCACTCAGCCAATCCCAGACGTCTCTCCCTTACAAGCACTTTCCAATCTCCCTCCATTTTCTCGCGGTCCACAGCACTGCTGCTTCCAATGCCCCTTTCAACAGGACGATCGCCTGGGAATAACAGATTGGAGACTAGACGGTGGATGAGAAGATCTGGAGCCCGGACCGGATACATTGAAGCTGCAACTGGGTTGCGCTCAGGGCGCGACTTTATTTATGAATTGAACCACCGAGGTGATTGGATATTTCACCGCGCTGATCACCTGCTCCCTGAATTTCGACTGAGTCATTGCGTAAATAAATGTGTTCGTGCACAAGCTGAAATTCCTCATCAAAACGCCGACCTCATGAAATATCCATTAGGAATCATTGAAATTGAAACAAGAGCTTTGACCTGATAATATATGAAATTTACAACCAGTGTCATCCACAGGAGGATGAAGCTGCCGGAGATGGTGAAGAGTAAAATCACAGACCTCCTCCTGTTCTCCATCTCCGGGTCACTGCGGTTCTCCCCCTTGCTCTGACCCTGCAGCCCCTTCCGGACCCGACTGGCCACTAAAATGTGCCTAACTAGATAAACACGCATACACACTGTGGTAAACACACACATTATCACACGTATAAACAGCCGACGCGCATACACATACATCCACAACTAAAGATGTACGCACACATACATTCAAAGGCATAAAAGCACAGACATTGACTAACGGATGTACACACATTGACAACTAAACTTTTTTCCGAATCTCCCCCTCTTCGTCGTGTTCTATGGCACTGACGGGGTGTTACTATTAATACGTAATCACCCCCAGTTTAGGCTGCTGAGTATGCACGCTATTGAGTCGGATTCGGGGTGGGTCCTGGTGATTTTGGAAGCCATAGAGTAGGGCTCGGGGAGGGGGTGTCCTGGTGAGGTTGCAGGGTGTTATGATTAATACATACTCACCCTCCAGCTTAGACAGCTGAGTTTTCAAGCTCTGGAGTCGGGTTCGGGGTGGGTCCTGGTGAGGCTGACGGTAAAAGTATTCATTCATCACCACAAACAGATATTTTCTTGGGGACCCTCTCGGTAGAGGCCTCCAGACACAAACTACATCAAGAGTTTATAATTGGAAGGACATTGGCAACAGCAGGTGATTCAATACAATTTCACAAGCTACAAAAACAAAACTGACTTCAATATCTCCCGTCTTACAAATGGCTCCTTTGACGTAAATAGTTACAGTAGGATCACAGATAATTGATACGACAGATCGGACTGGTCAGACACCTATTTTGGGGCAACTAATTAACGCAAATGTTAAACAACATCTGAGAAGAGAGAAGCTCAATGCCTACGGTTACTGTTGTGAGGTCTGACACACGGACAGGCAGGGAATGTAGGGAGACCGATCATCTAGATGTAGTTAGTATCCTTTTAATATGGCGTCACGGTTGGCACAGACACTGTGGGCCGAAGTGTCGGTTGCTGTGCTTTACCTTTCGCTGTTCCATTGCCGAAGTAACGTTTGTTTTCTCTGTGCAAGCGTGTTTTTTGACCCAGGACAAAGTTTGGTAAACCTCTGCTACGCTGGGGATGGTTAGGAATGAGGGATGAGGTTATATTCAAAGCAACACGCACAAAATACCGGAGGAACTCAGCAGACCAGGTAGCGTCTACGGAAAAGAGTCGAGATCTTTGACCAAGACTTGAGAAGAGAATTCAGAGCAAGAAGTCGCGGGAGGGGTTGGGTGGGTGGAGAATGCAGAAGGCATACAATGTGGTAGGAGAGAGGTGAAATCGGGAGTGGGGCTGGGGTTAAAAGCCGGGAAATTAATTCGCAAAAGAGATAAATAGTTGGAGAAAGAAAATTACTGATAGAAGAGAGAGTAAGATGATCATAGCAGAAAGGGAAGGTCGAGGAGTACCAGAGGGAGTTGTTGGCAGGAAAGGAGACAAGGCGAGAGAGGGACACAGGAATGGGGGAATGGTGAAGGGGCATTAACGGAAGTTCGAGTAATCAATGTTCATGGCATCAGGTTGGTCCCGCCCAGTCGGAAAATAAGGTGTTACCCCTCCAGCCTGAGTGTGCCTCCGCGGGCAGCAGAGGAGGCCGTGGACTGACGTGTCGGACAAGGAATGGGAAGTAGAAATGAAATGAGTGTTTTTATTTAACTCCCAGCATCTTCAGATTTGTTCGTGATTAAGGTTGCTTTCAGCTGTGGTGCGATCGGGACCGATGGAGCATCAAAGTGGCGCATTCGTTTTACTCGCAGTCGGTATGCTTCACCAGTTCCTCAACGGTTGGTCGAATGTCACAGCGACACAAACAAGAGATGATAATCTGGGCCTGATAGTATTTGAAACAGTCTGTACTTTACTGGATGAATGTCACTCCCAATTTACAGCCCTTAGTACCATCGCATTATCCACTGTTTGCCGTTTCACAATCAATTCACTAAATTAATCACTATCTGTCACCGTGGGGATTGCGCGTGTCTGACGTAATCGGTTTGGAAATAATTACAAAATCTTTATTTCTAAATCTGTTGAAGTCTGTCCCAGTGGAGTCGCTAAATGGTATTAAAACCCTCGGCTTATGCAGCCTTAACATTTCATTCCGAGAGATCGGCTGTAGCACAGGAGGACAGATCACTGAGCAGAGAAAATGCCAGCAATGTTGGCTAGGTACGAGAATGTGGAGAAAATATTGTATATGTTCATCGCCGTCATTGGAGTTCCTGGTGAGTGAGCAGAGTAATTCACGTTTGGTATTTCTGTGTGTGTGTGTGTGTTAACCAGTTGACCGCTTGACAAGCTTCCAACTTGATGATCATGTGCAGACATCCGTCAGAGATATCAATCCGTCAATTCGACATGCTGATGTTTCATATTCAATGGCAATCGAAACCAAACGTCTGTCTCTCCTCTGCCACGGGGGATCGACCAGAGCTTGGTTCGTGCCTTTAATGACACCTTTTCCAGAGTAGTGTCAATTCATCTATCCGGGAAGGTGTGACTGGAAGGGTTTTAATGGGAATTAGTCCAGGTGTATACCCGTGCTGAAGGAAGGCACTTTACCCCGAAGGTGTGACTGGGAGGGTTTACATTGTGAACTTCACTTGTCTCTGAGGTATTCATCAGTCCTGTGTTTTCCGTCACCCTCTGGATTCTGCCACAGTCGGATCCCAGTGCCTGATGGTCAATAATTAGTTCTGATCACCCGAACCGGTGTCCTCGGACATGTTGAAGTGCGTTACCGACTTGCGCTGTGCTGTAGAATTAATCCAGTAAAGGAGACATCCAGTTTTTGTTCAGTAAGTTGGCCGGGCTTTCCCTCTGAAACCCGTGGGGAAATGGGACATCGCTTCATACAAAAGAAGGGTGTGATCCCGCAACTTTCAGAGTTCCTTCAATTCTGTAACTGCTCTCTGAGCTCATGAAGCTCTCCAGTGCTTTGTGTGCCTTGTTCCCTCCTCAGCCCCACCAGATGCCGAGTTCCTCGTGGCCTGCTCAGTCACGGCTCAATCAGTCACGGCCCCTATCAGAGATGGAATCAGGATTAGCATCGATCGTTGTCGGTTCATGCAGCCCATTCAATGTACCGACGATTACCCACACATCACCTTATCTCTCATCCCCTCACTGAAGAGGGCAGGTCAGAGACAGTGTGACCCGTCTCTTATGTTAGATCAGTTGCCGTTCACAGATCTACCAATCATGATCTTTAGCCGAAACCCGATCCCGCGTTAATTCCCGGAGAATATGTTAATATGTTCAGTAATATCTCTCTCTGTCTCTCTCTCCCTCCAGTGAACCTCGTGGCGATTGTGATCCTGTCTCAGGGAAAGTGCGGCCTCTCTACCTGCACCACGCGCTACCTGGTGGCCATGGCGGCGGCGGATCTACTGACTATTGTCTTCGAGGTCATTCTGTATCGAATGAAAAAATATTACCCTCTGTCGAGTTTTATGAGCGTTACTCCGGTGTGCAGTGTTATTGAGGTACTGAGGTACATCGTCACATACTGGTCTGTCTGGTTCACCGTCACTTTCACCTTTGACCGGTTTGTCGCCATTTGCTGCCAGAAACTGAAAACAAAATATTGCACCGGGAAAACTGCGGCTGTGGTTCTGACAACAACCGGCGTACTGTCCTGTCTGATAAACGTTCCTCGTTACTTCCTCTGGGAAGCCGAAGTGATCATCGACGATGTACCGTGGTTCTGTAAGCTCATGGACAAAGTTACCACTGACCCCGGGTGGGTAGCACGGGCTTGTCTGGATACTGTTTTAAATCCGTTCCTCGCATTCGCTGGGATCCTGCTGCTCAACGCTCTGACAGTCAGGCACATTTTGGTGGCCAGTCGGGTCCGTCCGGGGCTGAAGGGTCAGAGCAAGGGGGAGAACCGCAGTGACCCGGAGATGGAGAGCAGGAGGAGGTCTGTGATTTTACTCTTCACCCTCTCCGGCAACTTCATCCTCCTGTGGATGACAAACGCGGTAAATTTCATATATTTTCAGGTCTCAGGAAAGGGTTTCAATTTCAATGATTCTGAATGGATATTCCATCTCGTCGGGGTTTTACTGAGGAATTTCAGCTGCTGCACGAACACGTTTATTTACGCGGTGACTCAGTCGAAATTCAGGGAGCAGGTGATCAGCTCGGTGAAATACCCGATCACCTTGGCGGTTCAATTCATTAAAAAAAGACGCGCCCTGAGAGCAACCCAGATGTAGCTTCAATGTATCCGGTCCGGGCTCCAGATCTTCTCCTTCACCCATGTAGTCTCCAAGCTATTATTCCCGAGAGGTTGCCCTATTGACCGTGACTTTGGGAGCAACAATGGTGTGGACCACGAAAGGATGGAAATGCTCGCGAGGGAGTGACGTGAGAGATTGGCTGAGTGAGGTGGGTGATTGGGAGATTGAGAACGAGAAAGGGTGTGTGTGTGTGTGTGTGTGTGTGTGTGTGTGTGTGTGTGTGTGTGTGTGTGTGTGTGTGTGTGTGTGTGTGTGTGTGTGTGTGTGTGTGTGTGTGTGTGTGTGTGTGTGTGTGTGTGTGTGTGTGTGTGTGTGTGATGTCTCCAGCACACGGTGCCCTGTGTTATAGGGAGATGTTGGACAGACATCGAATTTAAGAGAATGAAAGGAAAATAAACCGAAACGATTAAACTTATCAGAGGGTCGGATAGGCGGCGTACAAAATGCTGGAAGATCTCAGCAGTTCAGTCTTCACCGACGGAAAATGGTAAAACGTCGCCAGTTCGCCAAGACATATTTCCAGTCCTCAGTCTCTAATCTGACATCCAATTCTCCACATCACTGTCCCGAAAGCCCAATCTGACCTCCCACCCGGTACTTGTCACTATAAATCATAACCTGAACTTTAGGTCCCCAAACCCAATTCTGACTTTCAACACCCCAACGGAGCAGTCCCTAAACCACATTCTGACTTCTCACTGCACACAACCCGATCCCATTACCCTAATCCGATCTCTAACTCACTCACATGAGTTCTAAACCCAAACTGATCTCTAATTCATCCACATGCCTGTCACTTAAACCAAACTGATCTCTAACTCACCCACCTGCTTACTTCTAAACCCAAATTGATGTCTAACTCACGCACCTGCTTGTCACTAATCTCCAGCGGATCTCTAATTTATCCACGTGCATGTCCCTAAACCCAAACAGATATCTAACACCCAGAGCCCTGTCCCAACCCTAACTCTGTCCTCTCACAACATTGCATCGCAGCCACTGAATCCGAATCTGCACCGTGTCTTCCCACTGTACCATCACTGTACCCACACCTAATCTGATCTCTAAGACCTCACATATCTGTCCCCAAACCCTAATGTAATCTGATGTCTCACACCCACATGTCTGTGGGGACGGGGAACCGCTATCCAGGAGAGCATTTACACGGAGACACGGTTTACATAGAGTATCCAGGAAACGATGCCGGGCTTAGAGGTGACAGTCCTAAGGACTCAGTAAATGAGGTTCACTCACACCAGAGTCGACGAACGAACAGGCAAAGCATGTCTGTGACGCCCGAGTTTTATCCTGTGTTCTGTAATTAGTGGAACTGGGAGTAAATAGGTAATAGTAAGATGGAGAATTACCAGACGGGACAATGACAGTACCCCTCCCCCTCAACGGAAACCTCAGGGCAAGATCCTCCAGGCTTGTCCGGATGGTCCCGGTGGAAGTCTTGGATGAGGGAATGGTCCAGTATGAAGGAACTGGGAATCAAGGGAACTCTGGGTCGTATCCTGTCCAGTCAACCAGGTACTGGAGGCCCCTGCCCCGACGGCGCACATCTAGTAGCGGTCGGACGGTGTATGCCGGATGGTTGTCGATGATCCGGGCGGGTGGAGGGGTTTCGGTCGGAGGCCAGAAGGGGCTGACGGAAAGTGGCTTTAACTGGGAAGCATGAAAAGTAGGGTGGATGTACATAGATCTTGGGAGTTTAAGTCGGGCCGTTGTGGGATTGATGATACTTTCGAACTCGAAAGGTCCCAGGAAGCGAGGGGCGAGCTTCTTAGGCTCGTTTTTGAGAGGGATGTCTTTGGATGAAAGCCACACCAACTGCCCAGGTCGATACTCAAGCGCAGGAGTCCGGTGTCGATTGGCAATCCTCCTCTTGCGATCGGCTGATCTGAGCAGGGTCGTGCGTGTGTCCTCCCAAACCTTGCGGCACCGATCGATTTGTACGGCACCGCGATCTCCTCTCCTTGCTCGGTGAACAGCGGGGGTTGGTTCCCAAAGGAGCACGCGAAGGGAGATCTTCCGAGGGCAGCACTAACCAGAGAGTTGTGGGCGTACTCAACCAACGCGAGGTGGTCACTGCAGGCAGACAGGTTGTTGGTTGTTATACAACGTAGCCACGGCTCCAAGTCCAGGTAGACCCGTTCCGTTTGCTCGTTCGTCTGTGGGTGGAAGCCGGATGACAGGCTGACCGAGGGACCTAAGGCTTGACTGAAGGCCTTCCGTACCTACGAGATGAATTGGGGACCTCGATCGGGACAATGTCCGCGGCGATTCCGTGGAGGCGGAAGACGTGACGGACGAAAAGGTCTGTGGTTTCCAGCGCGGAAGGGAGTTTAGGAAGGGCTACAAAGTGCACACTCTTGGAGAACCGGTCTACCACGGTGGTGTTTCCGCGGGACGGGGGTTGACCGGTGACGAAATCCAGGGCGATGGGCGACCAAGGACGACCAGGGACAGGTAGGGGCCGAGCCAGCATGTATTTACCAAGGGCAAATCATGCTTGACTAATCTATTGGAGTTTTTCGAGGATGTAACCAGGAAGTTAGACAAGGGAGATCGAGTGGATGTAGTGTACCTCGATTTTCAGAAGGCATTTGATAAGGTCCCACATAGGAAATTGGTGGGTAAAATCAGAGCTCATGGCATTGGGGGGAAGACATTGACGGATAATAGAAAACTGGTTGGCAGACAGAAAGCAAAGGGTAGCGGTGAATGGGTGTTTCTCGGAATGGCAGGTGGTGACTAGTGGGGTGCCACAGGGCTCGGTATTGGGACCACAGCTGTTTACGATTTACGTCAACGATTTAGATGAAGGCATTGAGAATAACACCAGCAAGTTTGCTGATGATTCTAAGCTGGGTGGCAGTGTGACATGTGATGAGGATGTTAGGCGAATTCAGGGTGACATGGATAGGCTGGGTGAGATCTGCGCGCATCCCCAAAGCCGTCCGCGCTCAAATCCCGCTGCCATCCCCATATGTACATTTGATGTTCCCTAAGGAAAAATCATTTCAAACAGTTCAGAAACCGACAGCTTCGTCATTAAAAATGCGCACGCAGCCCAAGTCTTACCCGTGTGCAAATCTTGTCACGCCGAGACACACAAATCTGAGTTTGAACCCACATCCGTGTGCACCCAAAGTTTAACACCACCCCTCAATCTGCGCACATCACCAAATCGGTGTCGACCCCCATACTCGACAACCCACCCCTAAATTCTGCGTATCCTCAAATGGGTCTGGTATAGCTAGTGACTAATGGCGTTTATTAGTAACTACGCAATACAGTAATATAAATGCAAATATATAGAAATGATTATATATATATATATGTGTGTGTGTGTGTGTGTGTGTGTATGTGTGTGTGTGTGTGTGTGTGTGTGTGTGTGTGTGTGTAAATAGAAAAACCAGGCTTTTTCAAACCTAGGGGAAAGTGGATACAGTCTTCCGATGATGAGTAAAGTTCGGTTCAGTTTATGGCATTGAGTTGAGCAGTAATGGAGGGAGAGAGATGTTTAGTTCTTCAGGTGAAACTGATGCCGTCGATCTTCCCGTTGTCCTCCGAAATCCTTTGAAAGTCACCGAATGTGACCACCCCTCCACCCAGGGGAGGGTTAGACGCACGAATAACTCCCCACCGGTCACAGCTTTTTCACACTGAGAGAGCCACTGATGGATTCTCCTGATATATCCTCCAAAGCCCACCTTTCTGTAGGTACAACAAAACTCATCCAGTGTCCAATACCGTGTGTCTGTGAGTCTATCATCTGACCTTCTATTTATCTCACCATGCTGAACACCAACTGTCCATCAAATAACGCCGCCCTCAGTCACCACGGGCTGGTCATTGCTCTCTCTCTCTCTCTCTCTCTCTCTCTCTCTCTCTCTCTCTCTCTCTCTCTCTCTCTCTCTCTCTCTCTCTCTCTCTCTCTCTCTCTCTCTCTCTCTCTCTCTCTCTCTCTCTCTCTCCACCCCCCTCCCTCCCTCCAGTGAATTTAGTGGCGATCGTGATCCTGTCCCGGGGAAAGTGCGGCCTCTCTACCTGCACCACTCGCTACCTGGTGGCCATGGCAGCGGCCGATCTATTGACTATTGACTTCGAGATCATTCTGTTTCGAATGAAAAAATATTACTTTACGACCAGTTTTCTGAATATCACCCTTGTGTGCAGTGTTACCGAGGTCCTGAGGTTCGCAGCCACGGACTGTTCTGTCTGGTTCACCGTCACTTTCACCTTTGACCGGTTTGTCGCCATTTGCTGCCAGAAGCTGAAAACAAAATATTGCACCGGGAAAACTGCGGCTGTGGTTCTAACAACAACTGGTGTACTATTCTGTCTGAAAAACATTCCCCGTTACTTCATCTGGGAACCCAAATTGGTCATAGATAATGTACCGTGGTCCTTTGAACTTAAGGACCATATTATCACTTATCCCGCCTGGGTAGGACAGGCTTGGCTGGAGACTGTTTTAACTCCGTTCCTCCCTTTCGCTGGGATCCTGCCCCTCAACGCTCTGACAGTCAGACACATTTTAGTGGCCAGTCGGGTCCGTAAGGGGCTGAAGGGTCAGAGCAAGGGGGAGAACCGCAGTGACCCGGAGATGGAGGGCAGGAGGAGGTCTGTGGTTTTACTCTTCACGCTCTCCAGCAACTTCATCCTCCTGTGGATGACTCTGGTTATAAATTTCATATATTATCAGGTGAAAGCAATCGGTTTCAATTTCAATGATTCCGAATGGATATTTCATGCGGTCGGCGTTTTGATGAGGAATTTCAGCTTGTGCACGAACACATTTATTTACGCGGTGACTCAGTCGAAATTCAGAGAACAGGTAATCAGCGCGGTGAAATACCCGATCACCTCGGTAGTTCAATTCATTAATAAAGTCGCTGCCTGAGCGTAACCCAGATACAGCTTCAGTGGATCTAGCCCGGGCTCCAGATCGTCACGTTCACTGTCTTCTCTCCAAGCTATTTCTCTCGGACGGTTGTCCATTGACATGCATATTGGGAGCAGCGGGCATATGGCTCACAAGAGGATAACGAGAAAGATTGTCCGTGTGTGTCTGAGGGTGTGTGAGGGAGAGAGAGAACAGCAGAAAATACTTCAACACTGAGAATCAGGTATACTCTGTCCACTCTATCCATTAACCGTCTCGTCTCTCAGCTGTTATTCCCGGGCTGTCGTCCTGTTGAAAGGGGGATTGGAAGCAGCAGTGCTGTGGACCGCGAGAAAATGGAGGGAGATTGGAAAGTGCTTGCAAGGGAGAGACGTCTGGGATTGGCTGAGTGGAGTGTGTGTGTGTGTGTGTGTGTGTGTGTGTCTGTGTGTGTGTGTGTGTGTGTGTGTGTGTGTGTGTGTGTGTGTGTGTGTGTGTGTGTGTGTGTGTGTGTGTGTGTGTGTGTGTGTGTGTGTGTGTACTTGAGAGAGAGTGCAGAAAATGTTTACGAAGTTTTTACCAGTAAAAGGTGACCTGTGTTATAGAGAGGCTGGTCATGCATTAAATTTAGAAGAATGAGAGGCAACCGAACGGAAAGGATTAAGATTACAAGTGGTCAGATAGGCAACGCACAAAATTCTTGAGGAACTGAGCAGGTCAGGCATCATCAATTGAGAACTCTAAGCCATCGACCTTTCGGACCAAGACATATCTTCAATCCCCTTACTCTAATCTTGCATTCAATCTCAACACCCGCCCCCCATTATTACACAAACACATCACTGTCCTTCATTCCTAATCTGACCTCTAACACATAGCATCCCGAGCTAAATCATCAACTGAATTCTAACTTCCTATATCTGACGTCTAATGCTTCATGTGACGTCTATCTACCCCAACATAGCTGTCCCTAAACCACATTCTCACCTCTCACTCCATTTATTACTGTCCCTAAACCACATTCTGACCTCTCACTCCATATATTCCTGTCCCTAAACCCATCGTGATATCTAACTCGCCCATATGCTTATTACTAAATCCAATTTGATCTTTAACTCCTTCAGAAACCTGCCTGTATACCTAAACTGACTTCTAAATCCCCAAACCCCTGTCACCAAACCTCAATCTGTCCTTTCACAATATTCCATCCCAACCCCCGATCCTAATCTGCACTGTAACCTCCTACATCCCCGTCCCTTACCCCAATATGAATTTTAACTTCCAAACATCCCATTCTTTAAATTATACACTGAACTCTAAATCCCTACAGCACTGTCCCTAAACTTTAATCTTAACTCTAACAACCTCCTGCACCCCTCATCTCACAACGTAATCTCGAATCTAATCTGACCTCCAGCACCACTTTTCCCTCTCCGTAAAACCTAACCAGACATTTAGACCACCAGAGCCATGTCCCCAAACGCCAATCTGACCTCTACCTCGCCACATCGCTAACCTTAAATATGATATGTCCTCCAACACAGACACATCCCGATCCCTAAACGATAATCAGACCTGAAACACTCCACATGTTTGTCTATAAATCATAGTCTGAAATCTAAATCCGCATATTCCTGTCTGTTAAGTCTCATTAAGAGATTTCGATAGTTTAGAGAAATGGGCAAAGAAATGGCAAATGTTGGAATGTGTATGGTCATGCACTATGGTTGAAGAAATAAACAGGCAGACTATTATTAAGATGGGAATATAATTCAAAATGCAGAGATGCAAAGGGATTTAAGAGTCCTTGTGCAGGAAACCCTAAAGGTTAACCTCCAGTTGAGTCGTTGGTGAAGAAGGCAAATTAATGTTGGCGTACATTTCTAAAGGTTATAGAAACATAGAAAACACACAGCACAATACAGGCCCATCGAACTACCTAGGCTTTACCCACAGCCTTCGATTTTTCTCAGCCCCATGTGGACATCCAGAAGTCTCTTAAAAAAAACTCTGTCTCCCCACATCCGCCTCCACCACCGTCGCCGGCAGCCAATTCCACACATTCATCTCTCTTTGCGTAAAGAAACTTACCCCTGACATCTCCTCTGTACCTACTTCCAAGCACCTTAAAACTATGCCCACTCCTGCTAGCCATTTCAACTATGATAAAACCCTTTGACTATCCACAGGATCAATGCCTCTCATCATTTAGTACACTCTATCAAGTCGCCTCTCGTCTTCCGTCGCGCCAAGGATAAAGGCCGGGTTCACTCAACCTGTTTTGATAAGCCATGCTCCCCAATCCAGGCAACATCATTGTAAATCTCCTCTGCACCATTTCTATGGTTTCCACGTCCATTCTGTAGTGAGGCGACCAGAACTGAGCACAGTAGTCCAAGTACGGTCTGACAAGTGTCCTATATAGCTACAACATTACCTCTCGGCTCTTAAACTCAATCCCACGATTGATAAAGACCAATACACCATCTGCCTTCTTAACCACAGAGTCAACCTGCGTAGCAGCTTTGAGTGTCCTGAGGACTCGGACCCCCAAATCCCTCTGATCCGCCATACAGCCAAGTGTCTTACCATGAATGCTATATTCTACCATCATATTTGTCCTGCCTAAATGAACCACCTCACAGTTGTCTGTGTTGAACTCCATCTGTCAATTGTCAGCTCAGTTTTTTATCCTATCGATGTCCCGTTGTAACCTCTGACAGCCCTCCGCACTATTCACAACACACCCAACATTTCTGTCATCTGCAAATGTACTAAACCATCCCTCCTCCACTTCTTCTTCCAGGTCATTTATAAAGATCACAAAGAGTAGGGGTCCCATACGGATCCCTGAGGCACACCACTGGTCACCGGCCTCCATGCAGAATATCATCCGCCTACAACCACTCTTTGCTTTGTGTGGGCAAGCCAGTTCTGGATCCACACAGCATTGCCCCTTTGGATCCCATGCCTCCTTACTGTCTCAATAAGCCTTGCATGGGGTACCTGATCAAAAGCCTTGCTGAAATCCATAATCACCACATCTGCGTCTCTACCTTCATCAATGTGTTTAGTCACATCCTCAAAAAGATCAATCAGGCTCGTCAGGCACGACCTGCCTTTGACAAAGCCATGCTGACGATTCCTAATCATATTATACCTCTACAAATAAATCCTGCCTCTCAGGATCTTCTCCATCAACGTACCAAACACCGGAGTGAGACTCACTGGCCTATCATTTCGAGGGCTATCCCTATTCCCTTTAATGAATAAGTGAAAAACACCCGCAACCCTCCAATCCTCCGGAAAACTCTCCCGTCCTCACTGATGATGCAAAGATCATTTCCAGGGGCTCAGCAATCTCCTCCCTCGCTTCCCAGGGTAGCCTAGGGCACATCCCGTCCGGTCCCGCTTACTTATCCAATTTGATACTTTCCTAAAACTCCAACACATCCCCTTTTTTAATATCTACGTTCTCAAGATTTTCAGTCCACTGCAAGTCACCCCACAATCACCGAGATGATTTCCATAGTGAATACTGAAGCAAAGTATTGATTAAGTACCTCAAGCAACACACACAAAATGCTGAAGCAACACAGCAGGCCAGGCAGCATCTATAGGAAGAAGCTCTTCTGTAATGGACCCAGCGCGTCCCTCTCTACCACCTGCCTCTAATATTGTCACCAATCTTTCTCTATTTGTGAGTCAGCCTCCCTTTCCTCCGTAACTTCAGTCCGGTTCCCAACCCCCAGCAATTCTAGTTTGAACTCTCCCCAATAGCCTTAGCAAATTTTCGCTCCAGGGCATTGGTTCCCCTCGGATTCAAGTGCAAAGCGTGCTTTCTGTAGAGGTCACATTGCTCCAGAAGAGGTCCCACTGATCCAGAAATCTGAATCCCTGCCCCCTGCTCCAATCCCTCAGCCACAAAATTATCCTCCACCTCACTCTATTCCTGTACTTACTGTCATGTGGCACAGGCAGTAATCTCGAGTTACTAACTTTGAGGTTCTGCTTCTCAACTTCTTTCCTAACTCCCTGTAGTCCTTTTTCAGGACCTCCTCCCTTTTCCTACCTATGACGTTGGTACCGATATGTACCACCACTTCTGGCTGTTCTTCTTCGCACTTCAGGATATCGTGGACGCGATCAGAAACATCCCAGACCCTGGCACCTGGCACCTGGGAGGCAAACTATCATCCGCGTTTCTTTCTTGCGTCCACAGAATCGCCTAACTGAGCCCGTAGCTATAGAGTCCCCTATCGCTGCTGCCATCCTCTGACCCACTGGGCCAGACTCTGTGCAGAATTGCTTACCCCCAGATAAGCCATCACCCTCCAACAGTACTTATTGATAAGGGTGACAGCCACTGGGGTACTCTCTATTACCTAATTCTTGCCCTTCCCTCTCCTAACAGTTACCCACTTCTCTGTCTCCTGTGGTCCCGGGGTGACTACCTTCCTATGGTGGGAACAGTGTTACTACTCTGGATAAGCTGCTATTAAAGGTGTTTACGTTGTTCAACAACTCAGAAACAGTCAACGTCATAATCTAAAACTTTCCCAGTCAAACCTCCTTGGAGGGTTGCCTCCCCAATGCACTGGTACAACTCTGGAGAGGGTGCCATTTAATCCCTGCCAGTCACACCTTCCCTGAGAACACCATTGATGGAACTTACTAACCCTCACAAATTCTTTAAAAACTTCTGAGAACAATAAACCTAATGCCAAACATTTCTTGGGTAAGGGTTGACACGTGCTCAGTCAGGCAAGGTAAGGAGGCCGAATACGTGCAGGCCGGTGAGACCCGTTTCATGTGGTGTCATGGTTGGCACTGACACAGCGGGCCGAAGGATCTGCCCCTGGGTTTACCTTTCTATGCTCTATTGTGGTTTGGAGAATGTTGGCAAAGTGGGGTCGGGTAAATACTTTTGGCGAGACAACAGAATCGTATATCTGCATTGCTTAAGGACTGGAGCAGCAGAAAATGGCGGAGCTGCCCTCGGGCCTGCTGTTCCAGACATAAGAGTCCGTGCTGTTGCTTTCCAGCTTGCAGCTGCGCACCACGAGGCTGTGTGACCTAGGTGTTGTATCCCTCTGGCTGTCTCCTCAGGATTTGCCTCTCCGGGTGGAGTCGAGGGAAGAGGCACCCAAGTTCACTGGATGTTCCAAGGTTCTCATGAAAGGAAACACTTCGGCTTACACCTTGCAGCTCCCAAGACCCTCAAGAACGATCCCACCTTCCACATTTCCAAACTGAAACCTACAAATACCAATCCGTTAGCTCCATCACCATCAGTGCGGCTGCCACCCACGTTTGTCCATGGGAAACTTATCTTCACCGTAAAATGAATTCTGGACTCAGGAACTGTTCGGCGTGTTCGGGGTGGACTGAGAGGGATCCGGACCCGAGGAAGACTGCTGGGTTCCTGGAATGGACAACTTGGATCCGGCGCTCATCCATGACAACCATCATCATCTCTCCAAGTGGCCTGGGCCGTCAGGATTCGGCCGCAGGGGATGGGGTCCTGTTACGATGCCCAACCAACCACGCCAGCTTCCGAGGTTCAGACGCTCCGATTCTCCGGAATATGGCGAGCTGCCGCGGTGCCTTTAAAGATTCATGGCTGCTCCGCTATTTGACGGTCGTGTTTTACCGCCAGGACTTTAATATTGAAAGATCAGCTGAACTCAGTTTGGGTGCTGAAACGTCAGCTTGTCTAGCATCTGGTTATGAACCCTTTCTTCGTTTCAGTCACATATTGGGTTTCGATTCTGGCTCATTCACCAATCAAATTCCCATCTCTTTGCTTCACCACTCTACCCCCTTCCTGGTTTCACCTATCACTTTGTATTTCCCTCCCCTCGCCAACTTTTAACTCTACTTCTCATCCTTTTCCCCCTGTCCTGCTGAAGGGTCCGGCGCGATACTGCCCTGCTGAGTCCTTGCAGCAATTTGTGTGTGTTACCATTGACCTGGAGAACAAGTGACATGTGGCTTTCACTTCACAAGTGTGCCACCCTACTGCTCCCTCCTTCATATTCACTGGTATTTAATCGATCAGCTCACATCATTAGTCATCCGGGGAGTCGGGGTCAAAGTAACTGGAAAGTCTCCAGGATTAGGCATACAATATCACTTCTTCTTTCTAGCGCTGTGTGACATGGCCAGGACGAGACAGAATACCAGTGTTTCCTCAGTTTCATTTTTACACCTGTGTGGACCAACCATTGGTCTGAAAAGGAGATTTTTACACAGGAATGAAAGTACTACGGCTCTTTCAATTAACATTGTATAAAATCTGCAGACTCACCACCTGTCCAATGAACTCTGCTGATTCACCACCTGTCCAATGAACTCTGCTGATTCACCACCTGTCCAATGAACTCCGCAGATTCACCACCTGTCCAATGAACTCTGCAGACTCACCACCTGTCCAATGAACTCTGCTGATTCACCACCTGTCCAATGAACTCTGCTGATTCACCACCTGTCCAATGAACTCTGCAGATTCACCGCCTGTCCAATGAACTCCGCAGATTCACCACCTGTCCAATGAACTCTGCAGACTCACCACCTGTCCAATGAACTCTGCTGATTCACCACCTGTCCAATGAACTCTGCTGATTCACCACCTGTCCAATGAACTCTGCAGATTCACCGCCTGTCCAATGAACTCCGCAGATTCACCACCTGTCCAATGAACTCTGCAGATTCACCACCTGTCCAATGAACTCTGCAAATTCACCACCTGTCCAATGAACTCTGCAGATTCACCGCCTGTCCAATGAACTCTGCAGATTCACCACCCGTCCAATGAAATCTGCAGATTCACCACCTGTCCAATGAACTCTGCAGATTCACCAACTGTCCAATGATCTCTGCAGATTCACCACCTGTCCAAAGTGCCGACAATAAACTTCCTGAAATGCTATAATTGATGTCGTTCCTAAATATTTTTTCCAGGTTAAAAGGGGCAAAAAGAAATGAGTACAGACATCTCAAACACAAAGTAGGTTTTGCTGGTTTTGCAGGAGAGACCAAATATTTCCTTTGTGACACCAACATATCAAAGTCATGAGTTTTATAAATCAGGCTTCGGGCATTCCACTGTAATATTTTAATCCCATTAGGTACCTTCATAACTAAACTGGGATACAAATCATCACAGCTCCATTTATAGCTTCCCACATAGCACCAATTAGACTAAGATACTTTTCTGCAGCTTTCAGAATAATGTTAATTTCCTCAGTCCGACTAGATGTCTGATCAGTACAATTCAGCACATCGGTTATGACAGTCACAAATTTCATTTCATTAGCAGTGAATATCGTTAGTAAGGCCAACGTGATGTGGACGTACATCCACTGACGTCACCGTCTTTTCTCTGAGTGTGAACACTCTAACTTTTTGCAAGGTCACACCCATTACTGACGTTCATATGAACTAATCACGGTGTAAGTTCTTTTTTGACAGACAGGCGCCTCAGCCAGTGACAGCTAGTAAAGGATACGATAGGCGCCTCCTCATTTGCTGTCAGCATCCGTCGCGGAGTACAGCGAGTTGCTGCCTTTGGTGGTGTTGGCCAGGCCGTCCCCAATAGCGGGCGTGGTTCTTTTTCGATGTCTTGGTGAGTCGGTCCGGCGGATGTGTGTGCCTGTTGAGGAAGAGTTTTAAACCTGTGATCGAGTGAGGAGTCGAAGCATTTGGACTACAACTTCCATATGGCCTTGCGGCCCCGAATGTTCGTCAGCGGCCGCCGACTGAGCGCGGTGACTGGAGTTGTAGTTCATAGTGAAGGTGAGTCCATCTCGTACGGTGAGCAACGGGAGTTGTATTTCCGATGCGAATTACGGACAACAGCTTCAGTTACGAACAATTTGTGTCACGTGTCACCTTTTGCACCAACCTACAATCGCATCGAGATAGTGGACCCTGTGGAGAGGGCGGTCAGAATTAGTGTTGGATCACCCTCAGGTCTGGGATCAGTGCACAGCAATTATCCAGTCTTTTAATGACTCGAGTTCTCCAGTCCCGGCTACAAAAGCCGCGAATCCTTACTCCGGCTTTCCAGGTTAATCACATCCCTCCTGAGGCGAGCGACCAGAGATGCACTCAGTCCTCCGGCTGTGGTCTCACCAACACGGAACAGTACAGCGGCTTTCCAGGTTAATCACATCCCCCCTGAGGCGAGCGACCAGAGATACACACAGTCCTCCGGCTGTGGTCTCACCAACACGGAACAGTACAGCGGCTTTTCAGGTTAATCACATCCCTCCTGAGGCGGGCGACCAGAGATACACACAGTCCTCCGGCTGTGGTCTCACCAACACGGAACAGTACAGCTGCTTTCCAGGTTAATCACATCCCTCCTGAGGCGGGCGACCAGAGATGTACACAGTCCTCCGGCTGTGGTCTCACCAACACGGAACAGTACAGCGGCTTTCCAGGTTGATCACATCCCTCCTGAGGCGAGCGACCAGAGATGCACACAGTCCTCCGGCTGTGGTCTCACCAACACGGAACAGTACAGCGGCTATCCAGGTTAATCACATCCCTCCTGAGGCGGGCGACCAGAGATGAACACAGTCCTCCGGCTGTGGTCTCACCAACACGGAACAGTACAGCGGCTTTCCAGGTTAATCACATCCCTCCTGAGGCGAGCGACCAGAGATGCATCTGGCCCTGCTGCTGACTGTGTTGTTCAGAAGCAACTGAACTGGTCATTTTATGCTTTAAAAAAAACAATTCTTTCTTAGGACTCAAAGTCCACATCCCTCTATTCTCCTCACATTCATGAGATATCTAACAGCCTCTATAGCATCTGCCTCCACAAACTCCCCTGCCATTCATTCCAGACACTCACCACTATGTGTATAAAAACAATAAACTTGCAACGCATGTCTCCTTTAAACATTGGAGTCAGGTGTAACATTATTATATTATATAATTTATTTTTTTTTACAGCAGTAGTCAGGAAAAATATACAAAATTACGCCAAATTTCTGAGCTGAGATCAAAGTTTAAAAGTACTATTATAGTGTCTATATATGAAAGCAATTTGAGACTGGTCACACTCCAAATCTGCAGAGACCCCACATCCGTGAGGACCCCGAATTCCATGCGCACCTCCAAATCCGTATGCACCCCCATATCTATCCACATCCCGAAACTACTGATACACCCACATGCAAACTCGATTATCCCAAACAAGAATTATTCCAACAAAATCTCTGTCTCCACCTTAAAAATAGCAAGAACAAAGTTCATAAGTGCATCTACTAGTAAAGCATCTATAAATGAAACAACTTTGGGATTCGTCACAACTCCAAAAACGCAGACACCACAAATCTGTCAGAACACCAATATCCGTGTGGAACCCCACCGCAAATACATCTGTACTCCAAATCCGTGTGGATATTATTAGTTTAACGGTCCTTATATGTAGGTTGTCACTGATTTTATTGCATTTCTCTACTCCACTGTGAATGTCTGCAAGAACACGAATATCAATGTAGTATAAGTTGACATGCAAGTACTTTACTAATAAAGTTAGTTTCATATTTGAACAGAAGCAAAGCACATACGGGCACTGGCACAGGCACAGGCATGCGCACAGAGACATGGTATCACGAACACCACCATTACCACAGACTCTCCCACAGGCAGAGACAGACAGAGACGCACACAGCGGTTCACCCACACACACATAAATATTGACACAAATACTGCAGGTATACACAGACACACAAACACATACGCACACCAAGCACAGACAAGCACGCATAGTACAACAAATTAACAAACAGATCTGCACACTGAAACCCACTCATAAACAGGCACAGAAAACAGACAAATGCAGACACTGAAATCAAAAAGAACAAAGAGACAGGATGAGACATGCAACAGCAACAGATACAGAGATACACAGCAAACAGACACACGTAATCACACACACAGACACACACATACTCATACTAAGGCAGACTAGGCACACATAGTCCTAGACTCGCACACACGGACTCCTACACATAGTCATAGACGCATGCGCATACGCACAGACACTGACACAAACACACGAACACATAATATAAACACGCGCACACAAACCACACACACACAGACACAAGTACTCACATACTTTCACACATCAACACAGACATGCAATCACCTCTGGACTAAATGTGTAAATGTGGGAGGGGACTATGCTGAAAAATAAATGTGCTAGGTTTTATAAAATTGACTCCTTCTACCTTAGGCCACGAACTTATCAATCACCCCTCGTATGGTCAAAGGCGTAAACGCACAGACACACCCCCACGGATGTACACACATCGACAACTAAACTATCTTCTCCGCCTCTCCAGCTCTCCGTCGTGTTCTCTGGCACTTTCGCGGTGTTATTATTAATACATACTCAGCCCCAGCAGAGACTGCTGAGTTTGCGAGCCGCGCAGTCTGGTCCAGGGTGGGTCCTGGTGAGGTTACAGGGTGTTGTGATTAAGACATGGTCACCCCCTCAGCTGAGACAGCTGAGTGTGCAGGCCAGGGAGTAGGGTTAGGGGTGGGTCCTGGTGAGGTTACAGGGTGTTATGATTAAAACATGCTCACCCACCCCAGGTGAGACAGCTGAGTGTGCAGGCCAGGGAGTAGGGTTAGGGGTGGGTCCTGGTGAGGTTACAGGGTGTTATGATTAAAACATGCTCACCCCCCAGCTGAGACAGCGGAGTGTGCAGGCCAGGGAGTAGGGTTAGGGGTGGGTCGTGGTGGGGTTACAGGGTGTTATGATTAAAACATGCTCACCCCCCAGCTGAGACAGCTGAGTGTGCAGGCCAGGGAGTAGGGTTAGGGGTGGGTCGAGGTGAGGTTACAGGGTGTTATGATTAAAACATGCTCACCCCCCAGCTGAGACAGCGGAGTGTGCAGGCCAGGGAGTAGGGTTAGGGGTGGATCCTGGTGATGTTACAGGGTGTTATGATTAAAACATGCTCACCCCCCAGCTGAGACAGCGGAGTGTGCAGTGCAGGGAGTAGGGTTAGGGGTGGGTCCTGGTGAGGTTACAGGGTGTTATGATTAAAACATGCTCACCCCCCAGCTGAGAGTGGAGTGTGCAGGCCAGGGAGTAGGGTTAGGGGTGGGTCCTGGTGAGGTTACAGGGTGTTATGATTAAAACATGCTCACCCCCCAGCGGAGACAGCGGAGTGTGCAGGCCAGGGAGTAGGGTTAGGGGTGGGTCCTGGTGAGGTTACAGGGTGTTATGATTAAAACATGCTCACCCCCCAGCTGAGAGTGGAGTGTGCAGGCCAGGGAGTAGGGTTAGGGGTGGGTCCTGGTGAGGTTACAGGGTGTTATGATTAAAACATGCTCACCCCCCAGCTGAGACAGCGGAGTGTTCAGGCCAGGGAGTAGGGTTAGGGGTGGGTCGTGGTGGGGTTACAGGGTGTTATGATTAAAACATGCTCACCCCCAGCTGACACAGCGGAGTGTGCAGGCCAGGGAGTAGGGTTAGGGGTGGGTCCTGGTGAGGTTACAGGGTGTTATGATTAAAACATGCTCACCCCCTAGCTGAGACAGCTGAGTGTGCAGGCCAGGGAGTAGGGTTAGGGGTGGGTCCTGGTGCGGTTGGTGGTGATGGTGTTCATTCATCACCACAAACAAACATTTTTCTGGAGATCCTCTTGGTGGGATGTGTGTACATCCGTGTGTATATCTTGGTTTGGATCCCAAACACAAACTACATAACGAATTTACGCGCTTGAGGAGAATGGGAGCAGCCGATGATTCAATGTAATTTCACAAACTAGAATGCCATGATTTACTTCAATATTTTTTGTCTGACAAATGATTCATTTGAACTACATAATTACAGTGGAATCACATATAATTGATACGACAACTCAGACGGATCAGACACCTTTTGGGGGGCAACCAATTAACACAAATGATTAAAGGTATCTATGAATAGAGACCCAAATGCCCACGGTTACTGTTGTGAGGGCTGACATACGGAAAGGCAGGGAATGTGGGGAGACGGATCATGTAGAGGTAGTTACGTTCCTTTAAACATGGCGTCATGGTTGGCACAGACACCGTGGGCCGAAGGGTCTGTTCCTGTGCTTTACGTTTCTCTATTCCATGTAGAAGTAACTCAAATGGAAGGCGACAGAGAATCATTTCTGATAGCAAACATTTATTTCAAAGGTGATGAACGTAGACATGTTTTTCACCCAGGAAAAAGTTTGGAATACCCCCGGTACCCTGAGGGGGATTAGTGATAATCAAGAAAGATGGATTAGGTTACATTCAAAGCAACAGGCACAAAATACTGAGAGAACTCAGCAGTCCAGGGAGCTTCTATAGAAAACAGTATTGTCGACGTTTCAGACCGAAACCCTTGATCAGGACTTTGGAGTAGTAAGAGAATTTAGAGCAAGAATGCGCGGGGAGGCGTGAGGGTGAAGAAGGCGGACAATGTGGTAGGAGATAGGTGAATGTGGGAGTGGGGCGTGGTGAAGTGAGTTTATGAAAGGGATAAATAGTTGGAGAGAGAAAAATCTGATAGGAAAGGGTACAAGATCATGGAAAAAAGGGTAAGGGCGAGAGGAAGGGTTGATCGGCAGATAAGGAGATAAGGAGAGAGGGAAACAGGAATGGGGGAATGGTGAAGAGGGGTGCTGAATGACGGAAGGTTCGAGTGATCAATATTCACGGCATCCGGTTGGATCCCACCCAGACGGAACATAAAGTGTTGCTCCTCCAACCTGAGTGGCCTCATCGCACAGGAGAGGAGGCCACGGACTGACGTGTCGGAATGGGAATGGGAAGTAGCATTGAAATGCGGGTGTTGAGTTCATTTCCAGTATATGGAGGTTTTCCCGTGTTTAAGGTCGCATTCAGGTGAGGTGCGATCAGACTTGCTGCAGAATGACAGTGAGAGATAGTTTTATTCCAGAGGATCTTCTATACGATTTCCCCAACTAATGGCCGAAAGTCACACAGACACAAACAAGAGGTGGTGAGATGGGTCTGATGGTGTTTTGCTGGAAGAATGCTACTCCCAATTTACAGCCCTTAATACCATCACATTATCCATTCTTTGCCGTTTCACAATTAATTCACTACATTAATCGCGATCTGTCACCGTGGGGATTGCACGTGTCTGACGTCATCGGTTTGGAAATAGTTTGAATATCCTTATTTCTGAATCTGTTGAAACCTCTCCCTGTGGATTCGCAAAATGCTATTAAAAACCCCAGGCTTCTGCTGCTTTAACATTTCATTCCGACAGATCGCCGGTAGCACGGGGGACGAATCACTGGGCAGAGAAAATGTCTTCAATGTGGGATACTTACAAGAGTGTGCGGAAAATATTGTACGTGTTCATTGCTGTCTTTGGAGTTCCTGGTGAGTGTGCACACTTCATGTCTGGTATTTCTATGTATTTCTATGCCGGGGTTAGAACTCAATGTATTTAAGTAAACTACTTAAGAACTTTTTAAAAGCTATTATTAATGCTTTTTGAGAGAGTGATTTAGATGCATATCATATTTTTACTGAGTTAAGTATTGGATGTAATTAGTTTTGCTACAATAAGTGTATGGGACATTGGAAAAAATGTTGAATTTCCCCATGGGGATGAATAAAGTATCTATCTATCTATCTATCTATCTATCTATCTATCTATCTATCTATCTATCTATCTATCTATCTATCTATCTATCTATCTATCTATCTATCTATCTATCTAACCTTTTTCCGATCAGTTTACCAGCTTCCAACTTGATGACTATTGCACATATATCCGTCAGAAATATCAATCCTGTCAATTCGACATCTGATTTTTCATATTTAATGACCAATAAAACTGAACTTCTGTCACCCCTCCGCCGGCAGGGATCGACCCGGACGTTTCTCGTCCCTTTAATGACACCTTTTCCAGAGTAGTCCCAGTGAAACTCTCTAGGAAGGTGTGATTGGAAGGGTTTTACTGGGAATTCGTCCAGAGTTATGCCCCATGCTGGAGAAAGGCATTTTCCCCGCACCGAAGATGCGACTGGGCGACCGGGAGGGTTTTACATTGTGAAGTTGACTGTCTGAGATATTGATCAGACTGAACACCCGGTCCTGTGTTTTATGTCTCCCTGCTGAGTCTGTCATAGTCGGATCCCGCTGTCTGCTGGTCAATAATTGGGTCTTATCAGCTGAATCAGTGTCCTCGGACATACTGAAGTGTGTTATGGAATTCTGCGTTGTAGAATTAATCCATTAACGGCGCCACTCAGCCTCTGTTTACTAAGTTGACCCGGCATTCCCTCTGAGACCCGTCGTAAATTGGAGCATCGTTTCGTCCTGAAGAACGGCCCGACACGGTCAGTGTTTGTTCAATTTCATAAAAGCTCTCGAGCTGCCCTGACCATCCAGTGCTTTGTGTGCATTGCCCCTCCTCAGCCCCACCAGATGCCGAGTTCCTCGTGGCCTGCTCAGTCACGGCTCAGTCAGAGAAACCGGCCCCCATCAGCGATGGAATCAGGGTTAGCATCGATCGCTGTCGTTCATGCAGCTGGTTTTTAGCACCGAAGATTAGTCACAGATCGCCTTATTTGCACAGTGAAGAAAAAGGTTCAGAGATAGTGAGACGTGTGTCAGATGATAGATTGCACATTATCGCAGCCCTGAACTTTAGCCGAAACCCGGTGATTGTGTTCAGTAATGCCCAGTGTCTGTTCTCTTCCCTCTTCTCCCTCCTTGTCTCTCTCTCTCTCCCTCTCTCTCCAGTGAATTTAGTGCCGATTGTGATCCTGTCCAGGGGGAAGTGCGGCCTCTCAACCTGCACCACTCGCTACCTGGTGGCCATGGCAGCGGCTGATCTACTGACTATTGTTTTCGAAGGAATTTTGTACCGGATAAAAAACAATTACTTTAAGTACAGTTTTCTGAGCATCACCCCTGTGTGCAGTGTTATCAATGTACTGAGGTTCGCAGCCACAGACTGTTCTGTCTGGTTCACCGTCACTTTCACCTTTGACCGGTTTGTCGCCATTTGCTGTCAGAAGCTGAAAACAAAATATTGCACCGGGAAAACTGCGGCTGTGGTTCTAACAGCAACCGGTGTACTATTCTGTCTAAAGAACATTCCCCGCTACTTCCTCTTAGAACATAAAGTGATCATCGACAATGTGCCGTGGTTCTGTAAACGCATGGACAAAGGTACCACTGACCCCGGGTGGGTAGCACGGGCTTGGGTGGAGACTGTTTTAACTCCGTTGCTCCCTTTTGCTGTGATACTCTTCCTCAACGCTCTGACAGTCAGGCACATTTTAGTGGCCAGTCGGGTTCGTAAGGGGCTGAAGGGTCAGAGCAATGGGGAGAAACGAAGTGACCCGGAGATGGAGAGCAGGAGGAGGTCTGTGGTTTTACTCATCACCATTTCCGGCAGCTTCATCCTCCTGTGGATGACACTGGTTGTAAATTTCATATATTATCAGGTCAAGGAAATTGGTTTCAATTTCAATGATTCCGAATGCATATTTCATGCGGTCGGCGTTTTGATGAGGAATTTCAGCTTGTGCACGAACACATTTATTTACGCGGTGACTCAGTCGAAATTCAGGGAGCAGGTGATCAGCGCGGTGAAATACCCGATCACCTCGGTGGTTCAATTCATTAATAAAGTCGCGGCCTGAGCGCAACCTAGATGCAGCTTCAATGTATCCAGTCCGGGCTCCAGATCTTCTCATTAACCGTCTCGTCACTCAGCTGTTATTCCCGGGCGGCCGTCCTGTTGAAAGGGGCATTGGAAGCAGCAGTGCTGTGGACCGCGAGAAAATGGAGGGAGATTGGAAAGTGCTTGCAAGGGAGAGACGTCTGGGATTGGCTGAGTGGAGTGTGTGTGTGTGTGTGTGTGTGTGTGTGTGTGTGTGTGTGTGTGTGTGTGTGTGTGTGTGTGTGTGTGTGTGTGTGTGTGTGTGTGTGTGTGTGTGTGTGTGTGTGTGTGTGTGTGTGTGTGTGTGTGTGTGTGTGTGTGTGTGCTTGAGAGAGAGTGCAGAAAAGGTGTACGAAGTTGCTGCCAGTACAAGGTGGCCTGTGTTAAAGAGACAGGTTGGCCAGGCATGAGACTTGAGAGGCAACCGCACGGCAAGTATTAAGATTACAAGTGGTCAGATAGGCAACGCACAAAATTCTTATGGAACTGAGCAGGTCAGGTATCATCTATTGAAAATTGCAAAACGTTGACATTTCTGGCCAAGACGTACCTTCAGTCCCCATGCTCTAATCTGACGTTCAATCTCCACACTCCCCCCGCCATTATAAACACAAACACATCAGTGTCCCTAATTCCTAATCAGAATCCTTTATTATCGCCGAGTATGAGGACACATACAGGGAATTTGATGCCGGTTTCACTGAGCTCTCACTGTACAGAATTAAAAACAAACAAAACAATAGTGCAAATAATCATAAACTCTATGCAATGAGGTCCTTCTAGTTGAATGTACGGGTGGACTTGATTTATAATAAACTAAAATTCAAGTCTTGATAACACTGAAGGCATACGGAAAGAACCTGTTCTTGTACCTATTTGTCCTGGCATACAGTGATCTAAAGCGCCTACCAGAAGGAAGGAGTTGGAACAGGTGATGTCCAGGGTGTGATGGGTCTACAATAATGCTGCTTGCTCGCTTCCTCACTCTAGATGCATATAAGTCCTGGATCGAGGGCAGCTTCACACCAATAATCCTTTCCGCAGCCCTGACGGTTCTTTGGAGTCTATTCTTGTCTTGTTTGCTAGCTGATCCAAACCAGACAGTGACGGAGGAACAGAGAACAGACTGGATTATTCCTGAATAGAATTGAATCAGCAGCTCCTGAGACAGGTTGTACTTCCTGAATTGACGTAGGAAATACAACCTCTGCTGAGCCTTTTTGATAAGAGTGTCCGCGTTGGGTGTCCACTTCCGGTCCTGGGAGATTGTGACACCCAGAAATTTGAAGGTCTCCACAGCAGAAACAATACTGTTGAGTATAGTGAGTGGGGAGAGTATTGGGGAGGTCCTCCTCAAGTCCACTGTCATCTCCACAGTCTTGAGCGTATTTAGCTCCAGATTGTTCTGATCATTCCAGATGACCAGCCGTTCCACCTCCCGTCTGTATGCAGACTCATCACCGTCTCGGATAAGGCCAATGACAGTTGTATCGCCTGCAAACTTCAGGAGTTTAACAGATGGATACTGTGAGGTGCAGTCATTAGTGTAAAGGGAGCAGAGCAGTGGGGAGAGCACACATCCCTGGGGGGATCCGGTACTGATTGTTCGGGTGCTAGAGATGATGCACCCCAGGCTCACTTGCTGCACCCTGTCAGTCAGGAAGCTTGTGATCCACTGACAGATGGCGGGGGAGGCAGTAAGCTGGGTGAGTTTGGAGTGGAGGATTTCTGGGACGATGGTGTTAAACGCCGAGCTGAAGTAAACAAACAGGACCCTCACAGAAGTTCCTGGGTTGTCGAGGTGTTGTAGAATGTAATGCAGTCCCATGTTAACCGCATCATCCACTGACCTATTTGCCCGATAAGCAAACTGCAGGGGGTCCAGCAGGGGGCCCATGATGTCCTTCAGGTGAGCCGACACTAGTCTCTCAAAGGACTTCATGACCACAGATGTAAAAGCAACAGGCCTGTTGGCATTTAGTCCCTTGATAGTAGGACCACTATATGATATGGTGCAACTCAAACTACCTGCGTCTCAATATCACCAAGACCAAGGAGATGGTGGTGGACTTTAGGAGATCTAGGCCTCATATGGAGCCAGTGATCATTAATGGAGAATGTGTGGAGCAGGTTAAGACCTACAAGTATCTGGGAGTACAGTTAGACGAGAAGCTAGACTGGACTGCCAACACAGATGCCTTGTGCAGGAAGGCACAGAGTCGACTGTACTTCCTAAGAAGGTTGGCGTCATTCAATGACTGTAGTGAGATGCTGAAGATGTTCTATAGGTCAGTTGTGGAGAGCGCCCTCTTCTTTGTGGTGGCGTGTTGGGGAGGAAGCATTAAGAAGAGGGACGCCTCACGTCTTAATAAGCTGGTAAGGAAGGCGGGCTCTGTCGTGGGCAAAGTACTGGAGAGTTTAACATTGGTAGCTGAGCGAAGGGCGCTGAGTAGGCTACGGTCAATTATGGATAACTCTGAACATCCTCTACATAGCACCATCCAGAGACAGAGAAGCAGTTTCAGCGACAGGTTACTATCGATGCAATGCTCCTCAGACAGGATGAAGAGGTCAATACTCCCCAATGCCATTAGGCTTTACAATTCTACCGCCAGGACTTAAGAACTTTTTAAAAGCTATTATTAATGCTTTTTGAGATAGTGATTTAGATGCATATCATATTTTTTACTGAGTTAAGTATTGTATGTAATTAGTTTTGCTACAACAAGTGTATGGGACATTGGAAAAAAAGTTGAATTTCCCCATGGGGATGAATAAAGTATCTATCTATCTATCTGACAGCTAACACATCGCGACCCTGCCTAAATCATCATCTGAATTCTAAGTTCCTATATCTGACGTCTAACGCTTCATGTGACCTCGAACTACCTGACATCGCTGTCCCTAAACCACATTGTAAGCTTTTACTCCACACATTCCTGTCCCTAAACCCAAAATGATATCTACCTCACCCACATGCTTGTCATTAAACCCAATCCGATACTTAAATCCTTCACAAACCTGCCGTATGCCTAACCTGACTTCTAACACCCCAAAACCCGTCACCAGACATGAATCTGTCCTCCCATTAATTCCATCCCAACACCTGATCCTAATCTGCACTGTAACCTCCTACATCTCCGCCCCTTACCCTAATATGAAAACTAACTTCCAAACATCCCATTCCTTAAATCATAAACTGAACTCTAAATCCCCTCAACACTGTCCCTAAACCTCAATCTGAACTCCAAAAACCTCTGGCACCCCACATCTCTCAGCCTAAACCCCGAATCTAATCAGACCTCCAGCACCACACTTCCCTCTCCATAAAACCTTACCAGACATCCAGACCACCACCACCATTTCCCCAAACGCCAATCTGACCGCTACTTCCCCACATCCCTGACGTTAAACATAAGTGGCCTATAACCCAGCCACAACCCCGTCCCTAAACGCTAATCAGCCCTGAAGCACTTCACATGTTTGACTATAAATCATCATCTGAAATCTAAATCCGCAGATTCCTGTCCCTTAAGGCCCCCTAAGTCTCAGGGCCTAAGAGACCTCGATAGTTTAGGGGAATGGGCAAAGAAGAGGCAAATGAAATACAATGTTGGAAACTGTATGTCCATGCACTTTGGTGGAAGAAATAAACGGGCAGACTATTATTTAGATGGTGAGAGAATTCAAAATGCAGACGTTCAAAGGGACTTGGGAGTCCTTGTTCAAAATACTCTAAACGTTATCCTCCAGGTTGAGTCGGTGGTGAAGAAGGCAAATGCAATGTCAGCGTTTATTTCTGGAGGTGTAGAATATTAATACAGGGATGCGATGTTGATGCTCTGCCAAGGCACTGCTCAGACCACACAGAGTATTGCATGCAGTTTCGGAATCCTTCACTTCTCATTTTTAGGATCTTTTTTATTGGTACATAATCTTCTACTGCTATACAATGATACAAGATTTCAACAAATTAATATGTATACAATTAATAAAGCTGAAGAAAACAAGCTGATCGTAATATATAACATTGAAATATATATATATATATATATGAAGAAAAGAAGGGAAAAAAAAGAACCCCCGTCTAACTAAGAAAAAAAAACCCACTGACTACAAAAAAAGGGAAACAAAAACGATTAGGAATCAACCCGCTCGGAGCAATACGTCTTACCATCATCTATATATGTAAAGCAAAAGAGTCATCAACCGCTAATTCATGTTTATATAGAATAAGATTGGAAGGAAACCTTATAAAATAATTCAAATTAAATGATAACATTTGGCAAAAGAGCCCCATCTTCTCTCAAAATCGAACCGGGGATCAAAACTTCTACTAATTTTTATTCCAAACTGGGACATAACAAAGCTTGAGAAAAACTTTCGATTAATGTAGAGGCCGGAATCCTTATTTTAGAAATGATATACTGATATCGGAGAGGGTTTAGAAAATATTCACGAGAATGATTCCAGGAATTAACGGGATACCGTATGAGGAACATCTGACAGCCCTTGAGCTGTCTTTCCTGCAGTTCAGGAGAATGAACGGGGATCACAACGAAACATTCCAAGTGTTAAAAGGCCAGAACAGATTAGATATGGCAAAGTTATTACCCATGGTAGGGGATTCTGGGATAAGAGGACACGACTTCAGGATTGAAAGACGACCTTTAAGAACGGACATAGGGAGAAATTACTTTAGTCGGAGGGTGGTAAATCTGTGGAATGTGTTGCCACGTGCACCTGTGGAGGCCAAGCAAAAGCTTACCTGACCTCTGACTCTCCACATCCCTCACCTTAAACATAATCTGACCTCATCCCTGTCCCTAAACGCGAATCAGATCTGAACCGCCCCACATGTCTGACCGTAAATCATAAACTGAAATCGAAATTCACAGATCCCTGTCACTAAATCCTAATCTGAACTAACATTGATGCATGGGCCAGGACAACTTGGAAGGGTTGCGTAATACTGCATCTCGAGTGAAGAGATCAAGAAACACAAGGGATGATTTTCCCACTGCCCCCATAATCACAACCGAATCAAACAGCGACATGCTCTTCGTTTTCCCAGTCAGTGAGAAAGCCAAGATACCAAGAAGGCGAGAGGGATCCGATTAGTTAAACTGGAACCAGAGAAAACAGGTCGCCCTAAACTCTCAGTGACAGGGTGGAGTGACTCTGAATTCCTAGTAAACCCTGTTGGTATAAACCGGGCGAACCACCACACCCAGATGCAAAATACAGATTACCGTAAACTTAAAGTAGGGAGGTTCCGTCTTACTTTGAGATGAAGCCTCAGACCGAAATTGTTAAAGTAAAATCAAATAAAGAGATCTGAAATACCTTAAACTCGGGATGTCATGGTTTCCATTATCTTTGCCCGTGGGAGTGTCACAAGCCTGGCCTGAGCAACGCTGCTGGGTCGCCCTGGTGAGGGTATCGAGTGATTAAAGTCCTGAATTACCCCCAACGAAAACAGTTTACATTACTGATGACGCGTTCCAGTGCACACCTGGTTAACTAAGCCGTGTTTTTTGGACTAGGTTAATGAAAGGCGTGGGGCAGATAAAAGTTGTTCTGCCAGAGCCCCACATTCCGGTTTACCCTAAACTCCACAAGTCTGTCTCCCCAGCGCAACATGTACATCGCCAGCCTTACCGTTAACCATAATCCTACAACACAAACATCCCGGACTGCACCCCGACTAACTCTGGCCACAGCCCCACGAACAAGCTCACTTAACACCAGCTCTCATCCACCCCGCTCTCTCCCCATGTGGAAACCTGCATCTCCATCTCCCGACCCTACCCAGAAACTAACACCTACTCCCCTCCTACACACCCGTGTAAACCCTAACCCACACCTCGACACTCATTCCCTGCAATCCAACATCATCCCCCACTTCAATCACAAGTAGTAATTCTATCAGCTTAGCATATTCATAACAATAAACCTGAAAATTTGTGTAAGGGGGATGAAAATCTCAATAAGGCATGGTTAACTGAGTTAACGAAGGCGCGGGCCAGAGTAAAGTGGCAGGGTTGAGTGACACTGAATCCCCAGAGACGAAATCAAGAAGCACAAGAGCGATGATTTTCCCTCCGCCCGCATAAGCACAACATAACTATTACATTGTGGTGAGGAGGTGGGAACAGACAAATGGTTTATGCTTTACTTGACACATGGAACATAGAAGAGTACAGAACAGGAGCCGGCCATTCGGCCCACCGTGTTGTGCCGAGCCAGATCCAAAGCAAATCAAAAACACCCGAATACTAATCCTTCCTACCTACACCATGTTCATATCCCTCAACTTCCTGACATCCATGTGCCTATCCCACACGACTCTTCAGAACCTCTCATGTATTTCCTTCTACCACCATACCAGGCATCCACGATTCTTTGAATAAAATTATAGGCTTGCACACAGAAGACAGAGTGCACTGATTGAAGGGACTTATTGGAGCCGGAAGCCTGCAATTAGCGGTGCTCCACAGGGTTCTGTGCTGGGAGCTCTGCTGTCTGTGATGTATATAAATGACCTGGATGAAGATGGAAATGGGTGGGTTGGTAAATTTGCCGATAATTCCAAGATCTGTGCAGCTTTGGATCATGTAGAAAACTGGCAAAGAATGCAGCACAATATAGATCAGTTGAACATAATGGCTGAGAAATGGCAGATGGGGGTTAACTACGATAAATGAAAGGAGATGGCAAGATCCTTAACAGTGTTGCTATGCAGAGAGATCCAAAGCATTATCTCGTTGAAAGTGGCTATACAGGTCGATGTGGTGGTTAAAAAGGGTTATGGAATTCGTGCTTTTATTAGACCAGAAATAGAGTTCAAAAGTCAGGAAATTATGCTGCACCTGTATAAAACTGATTATGGCACATCTGGAGTATTGGATACAGTTTTGATCACCCCAATATAGAAAGGATGTTGAGGTTTTGGGGAGGGTGCTGAGGAGATTTTCCAGGATGCTGCCTGGTTCAGAGGACATGTGTTACCACCAGAGTCCGGATAAACTTGATTTGATTCTTCCAGAGCGTTGGACGCAGAGTGGAGATTCGATGGAGGCTTATAAGATTATGAGAAAACATAGATAGAGTGGACAAAATCTATCCCTTTCCCAGGGTTGAAATGATTAATACCAGAGGACATGCATTGCAGATGAGAGAGGGTAGGTTCAAGGAGAATGTGAAGGCTGTGTGCGTATTTGGAGATGTGCACAGATTCTGGAATGTCAGCAGATCCAGGGTTGTGCTGAATATCAAAATTGTACAAATTCTACATACGTTGATAACAAATATACTTCAAACTTTGCACTTTACTCTTGCCATTTGCTTGAAGGTGGAGGAGGCCATTTTGAAAGTCTGTACTTGCAGGCCTCCATTTTGAGATCACTTTGAACTGAATCTTGCTCTGGGATAATCTGATGTGGATTTGGGCTATCACCCGAAAAGGATGTGTGCGCTCTTGCGGATGCTGATGGATTCGGATTGTGGGCGGATATGGGGTGCGCATTGATATATAGGTGTCGGCCTGTTTGAGGGGTGTCGGAGGATGAGATGTTTAGAACAGTAATGAAGCCGCTCCAACTCTCTTGGTTGTTGGCTAAAACCAGTTTCAATGTGGGTCCTGGCGGTGGTCACAACATCCATTATCGTGTCAGTAGCTTCCACTCAGTTCACCAGTGAGCTATGCAAGTCCCTGGTGGAGACAGAGGAATACCAGCGCACACGTATGTTGGAGTGTTCTTCATTGCCGTTTCTGTGACTGTTCTGTTTGGCCAGTCTGGGTTGTTAGCCCTGAGCGAAACTCTCAGCAAATATTTAGTTGGAAAGCTATTGGAAGTTATTCTAAGGAACCGGATATAGACGTACTTGGAAAGCCAGTGACTGATTAGGGATAGTCAATATAGCTTTGTGCGTGATGCTTCCAAGTCTAATCAATCTTACAGAGTCTTCAGAGGTGCTTACTAAGAAATCTAATGGAAGAAAGTCAGTGGATGTGGTCTACAGGTAATTTAGCAAGGCCATTGCCGAGGTCCCGCTTCGGACTTGGTTCGGAAGGTTGAGTCGCTGGGCATTCGGAATGAGGTAGTGAATTGGAGGAGGCAGAGTGTGGAAACAGTCGGTTGCCTCTCTGACTGGAAGCCTGTGACTAGTGGAGTGGCGCAGGGATGTTGTTGTTTGTCATCCATATCAGCAATCTGAATGTTAATGTGATGAACCGGATCAAATCTGTGGATGTCATCCAGATTGTGTTGTATTGTAGACAATCAGAAAGGCTATCAAAGTTTGCCGGGCGATTTGGACCAGATGGAAAAAATGGGCTGAAACATTGCGGATGAATTTCAATGCAAACCAGTGTGAGATGTTACACTTTGCGTGGACAAATCAGGTGATCAGTCGAGCATCGGGAAATGCTGTAGAAGAGAGGGATCTAGGAATACAAATTCATAATGACTTGAATGTGGCTTCACAGGTCGATAGGGTCGGACAGAGAGTTTTTGACACATCGGCATTCAGAAATCAAAGTATTGCGTACAGAAAGTGGTACGTTATGTTGAAACTGTATAAGATGCTGGCGAGGCCGCATTCGTGTAGCTTTTGTTACAAACCTACAGGGAAAATATGAATCCGATTGAAAGAGTGCAGAGAGAATTTACAGGAATGTTGCTGGGAATTGAGCAACTGAGTTGTAGGGAAAGGTTGAATAGGTTAGGAATTTATTCCCTGGAGTTTAGGGAAATGATGGGAGATTTCAGACAGATGTGCAGTAATTATAAACTTGTTTGGATGTGTTACACGCACAACCTCTCAAATTGTGTTGTGGTGCCATAAGGTTTCGAATTTACTGGCTGAAATGGGACAATGACGCTTACGGATGCGGTGGTTCAAGTTGATGTGAACATACTGGATTGATTTGAGGGGCAAAGAAATGACCATCCTGTTAAATGTGTGTAAACATCACAGGGAGAGAGGGTTTAGTATTGGGTGGATATGTTCTTCTCTCGCTCGGGATATGTGTTTGCTGGATGATGCAATAAGTTCCACTGTAGCTTTCCTGCTAATGCCACCCTGTTATTTGTTTCAATGACTTTAGTTGACTTAATAAATTCCAAGGATTCTGTTATGACTGGGAGTCTTTTGGGTGATCAGTATTTTAAAGAAAATTATTATGATAGGATAGAACATTTTTACAGGTGTTTCTAAAAATAATTTTACTGGGAACGTTGGTGTGGCTGTTTTTGTGCCTGAATTGCAGAGAACGATAAAGAAACGACGTACTAGCCATTTTCCAGTTTGTACATCAGAATTAGTTGCCGTCATTTTAGGCTTAAAGTGGGTGGGTGAAACTTGTCCTTGCAAAGTTGTAATTTGATCAGATTCCTTTTCGGTGTTGATGAGTCTTTAAGATGGTCATTCTAGCAGCCGGTAGGGTTTACTGTTGGAAGCTCAGCCAACATAATTGCATATGCGATGTGCTGGATTAACAGATCGGTTTCCTTTGGGTCCCTGCACAGAGACATGTTGCCAGCAATCAATGGGCTGATTGTTCTGCTACAAAAGCTGTGTTTGTCTGTACGCAGATTTCGGGGTGCACGCGGATTAGGGAGCAGCATTGGATTTGCGGGTTTCCCTCCGATTTGGTGGTGAAGGCTGATTTACGGGTGCATACAGATTTGAGGGTGTGCACAGATTTGAGGGTGGGCACAGATTTGACGGTCGGCATGGATTTGAGGGTGGGCACGGATTTGAGAAATCTTTTCTTAATGCAGGTCAGATGTCGGCAGGAAAGAATGACGTGTGTTGCTGTATGATCAGTCACATGCCCTGACAACACTCTTGTGATAATATTACAATGTATGTTTTAATCGTATTTGGAAGTTAGGGCATCTTCCTTTCTGATGGAATCTGGCAATTCTAGTGCCGACTCTGAAACCTGGGAGCTCCCCGTCTGATTCTTCTGGTCAGAGGCTAAATCGTTCATAAATCATTGATGTAAACTCATGGAATTTATGGTGATAGAGCGTTTGGATTATATTCTGGAAGAGAGGTGATACAGCTTTGTATCAGAGTGCATTTCGGAAGTGTAGAAAACATCCGATTCAGTTTTATGTTTGGAAGATGAGAATAGGAAAGTACTGTTAAATAAAGATGTTGTAATAACAGTATGTTTTGATATTGAAAAGGCAGATGATAAGTTCTGGAATGAAGGACTTTTGATTAAATTACGAAAATTAGGAGTGAAGGCGAGATTGTATGTTTTTCAGACTTATTTATTTCGGCAGTCGATGCAGGTGAGGGTGGGAAATTCATATTCGAACCCTACATGGCAGTATTGCAGTCCTTTAATATTATGATTAATGATATTCTGTCTGAGATAGGTACTGGGGTGGGTAAATCATAGTATGTAGATGATGCAGCTTTATAGATTAGCGGTAAGAAAATCTATTTTGCTGCATTTAGGTTGTAATTAGCAGTTAATCCGTTCGAACATCAGGTAAATCATTCCGGATTTAAGACGTCAGTAGTCATACACACATCGGATGAATAGACCTGCACTTGATTTGGATTCTATGCTCAGACTCTTGAAGCCGCGTCTGTGGCAAGATATCCGGTTTTGGGAAATGAACCTGGTCAGGCGTCAGACCTCTCGGTGGGAGAGGATTTTGGAGGTAGAGACTACAACTCTATCTCCTTCACCATGGCGTCTGGAGAGGGATAGGAGCAGACAATTTCGGAAAACATTTCAATGGGGTAAGGGGAAATACGATGCTATTGGGAACATAAATTGGGAGCAGATGCTCTCAGGTGAATGCACTGCAGAAATATGGCAATTGTACCGGGAATATTTGTATGGCATTCTGCATAGGTATGTTCCATTGAGGCGAGGGAAGGGTGGCAGGGTAAAAGAACCATGCTGTACAAAGGATGTAGAAAATCTCGTTATGAAGAAAAGCTAACAAAAGATTCAAGAAAATAGGTACTGTTGAAGCTCTAGAAAATGACAAGAACGAGCAGGAGCCATGAGAAGGCCTTGGCGAGCAGGATTAAGGAAAACCACAAGGCTTTCTACAATAATGATGATGAGCCGTGTGAGAATAGGACCAATCGTGTACAATTGTGGAAACATGTGCATGGAGCGGAAGGAGGTAGCGGAGGTATTTAATGAATACTTTGCTTCAGTATTCAGCAGTGAATAGGACCTGATTGGACTGAAAGGCTTGAGTGTATAGTCATTAAGAAAGAGCATGTTCTGGAGCTTTTGAAAGTTAGATAGGTCGCCGGGACCGAATGAAATGCACCCTTGACTACTGAGGGAAGGGAGGGAAGGGATTGATGCTGGAATGGTGATAGGTAGGTCATATAGAGAGAAGTAGTTGCACCCAAGGTCACGGCACCGGAAACTGAGTGACAGTCAGGAAGGAGAGTGCAGCGCACCCCTGTGGCCATCCCCCTGAACAACAGGTATATCACTTTTCACACCGGTGGGCTGGGGGAATGACCTCGCAAAGGAAAGTCACAACAGCGCATCCCTGTGGCCATCCCCCTGAACAACAGGTATATCACTTTACACACCGGTGGGCTGGGGGAATGAATGACCTCACAAAGGAAAGTCACAGCTGTTGGGTCTCTGGCGCTTGGTATGGCTCTGCGGCTCAGATGGGAACGGGGTAGAGTAACAAGGTTCTGCAAAGGAAGTTCAGGAAGTGAGGTGCTAATTAAAGAGACAGCTCATCCAGGGCTGTGATCTCAGGACTGCCATCTATGCCATGTGCCAGGAATAGGAAGGATAATTTGTTTAACACGTGGCGAAGGAGTTGGTGCCAGAGGGAGGGCATTAAATATTTGGATCGGTTGAGCCCACAGGGATTGCAGTGTGCACAGAGTGTGAGTGTGTTGGTGGAGAAAGGACATCGTTGATGGAGGGTGAGAGAGCACACAAACACATGCATTGGAGTGTGAGGGAGGGGAGTCAGGAGGGAAAAGGGGAATGAGGAGGATGGATTTAGGGTTCCATTACAAAGCCCCAGAGTCACAAAACCATCCTCCTCTGGAATTGGTCCCATTCCCTACCCCTGGATGGGGGTGAGCATTGAGTTGCCTTGCCAACGAGAAAATAAATCGTTCTTATGCCCCCGGTTAACACACTTCTTTAATAAATTTACGTTGATCTTGAACATTGAAATGTACTGTTTGTAAAACATGTACTGATGTGGAATGGTCTCAGTGTTCAGCCCCACTACTCCGTGCCGGACAAGATCCCCCATCGGAGTCTGTCCCATCTCTCTGTGCTTGACACGTCTCACTCTAAAGTTTCCTATTTCTGTCCCTGTCCCAGTGTCTGTTATTTTCCTTCTCAAACCCGTTCCCTGTCTTCTCCCCATAAACTTCGACGCCTTTAGGAATCCAGTACTGGTCAGTCTCTGATTATGTAAACACTGAGATCCGGCCTCTGAGCGGTCCATGGCAATGAATTCCACAGCTCCCTCATGTCTCCCTCCCTGGAGTGAAGTTGCTGGAGTTTCAGCAGGTGGAATGACTGAGTAAATCTCTGTGCCCTCTCAGGACAGAAGTGTGGCCTCTACTTATTGTGAACTCGCTGGAGCCTCTCAGGGCGGGTTAACTGAATGAAACTCTCCCCACGCTCTGAACAGGTGCACAGCTGCTTCCGTTGCGTGAACTGTCTGACCTTTCAGTTGCTCAGGTAACTGAATGAATCTTTTCCCACACTAGGTGCAGGAGAACGACTTCTCCCCAGTGTGAACGCACTGGCGTTTCTGCAAATCGGATGTCTGGATGAGTCCTTTTGCAAACAAGGATCAGGTGAACAGCCTGTGTGAGCCTGCTTTCTGGTATTTTGTCTCACCTTTACAATCTGAGACTGAGTCGGGAAAAGATACCGGTGCTGTGGGAGACTTCCTGCTTGGTTCCTTTGCTCAATAAGGCGACTCCATCTGAACTTAATGACGACAGACTAATTGCCCTCACATCTCCTGTGATGATGGTGATGGAGAGGCTGGTCCTGACTTACGCTGGACGCTCTGGAGTTTGCCTACCAACCTCATGAGGGTGTGGATACATAATCTATCTGTTGCAGCGAGCTCACTCCCATTGGTATTGTGAGAATCGCTTTTTTTTTTATTTCGCTAGTGCCTTCAATACAATCCAGTCACGTCTTCAGTGCAACAACCTGCAAAGGATGGGCGTAGACAAACTCACTGACTCCTGGGTTACTGCCTTCCTGACAGACAGACCCCAGTTTGCACTGCCGGTGGTTCTCTGCCGGAAGTGGTGATGAGTGGTACTGGAGACCCACAAAAAACTGTCCTGTCCACGTTTCTGTTCACACTATTATCTCACCTCCCCCCACATTCTTACTACCTCCCTTCCTTTCCAGTCCTGAAGAAGGGTCTCGGTCAGAAACGCCGACTGTTCTCTCCTCTCCATAGTTGCTGCCGGCCCCTCTGATTTTCCTCCAGCATTTCCGCATCTGCAGATTTTCTCCTATTTGTTCACATGCGCATGCGCGGAGGTCGGAGGACATCCCGAATATCGCGCATGCGCTCAGTAGACGAGAGGCACACAAGGACCAGCCGCAGGTAGGAGTGTCTCCGGGCGGGAATCAATCTCCGGCGTCTGAAACGCGTTTGAAGGGTTATTACTGTGAGCTCCTGCCGCACTGGTCCTGCATCCCAGGACAGCACCGGTCGGTTCCCTCTTTCTCAGCCCCACGATCCATACCCGGGTCCCGGGGTGTTTTCAGCTCATGAGCGCGCCATTTCTGCGGCGCATGCGCATCGCTGGCTGGCTGATAAGACAGGTTTCTCGTCCGCCGGGCCTTCTGGGTAATGGTGTGGCCATGCGTGACTCTGCCAGCGTTGTCCCGGTGCAGTCGGAGGAAATGTGAGCGAATTTATCTCCCAAACACTGCCGAGGTCCAGCTATATAAATGCAAGGATTAGTAACTCGGAACAAAAATATATTTCCGAGTTAATCTTGGATGAAACGTCTACTTTCCAATCAGTAAAAATGTCAATTAGTGCTGTATGGCAAAAAAATCCTTCCGTCAGATTTAGTTCTCTCTGGGTAAAGAAGGATATAAAACAGCTTTGTCCTCGATGCCAGCTGAGTTATGGCTTTCACATCACAAAAGTGCCACACTCCAATGGGAATAACTACTTTCATGTCATTGCCATTGCCATCAATGTGTTCATCACTGTCCATCAGCTGGGGGGAGGGAATCCAAGGAATCAGAAAATCTCCAGGATCAGACATGTAGTAACAAGTGCTCTTTGCAGTGTTGTGGAACATGACCAGAACTGAAATAATACCAAAGAACAAACTGAGCCAAGTCACAGTTTGATCGAAGGCAGAAACAGCCCATTCTCATGCAGACGGGAATACAGTCAGACAATTTGATGGTCACTCTGGATGCCTGATCCTTGCCTTGTTAGAAGGTGAGGAGTTCATACAGAAACAAAGAAATCTACATTACATTACACACCCTTCGTCCCAGAATGTTGTGCAGATCATGCAATCTAACTGAGAAACTGCCTAGAAATTTCCTACCACATCACCCTCTACTCATCCTAGCTCCATGTATCTATCCGAGAGTCTCTTGAAATACCCTACTGTATCCACCTCTCCCACCTTCGCAGTGTGTTCCACACACCCACCACTCTGTGTGAAAAACTTACCTCTGATATCCCCCTCGTACCGACTTCCAAGCACCTTAAAACTATGCCCCCTCCTGTGAGCCATTACTGGTCGGGGATACTATTACAGCTGCAGAAAGGGTGGGTAATGTAGCAGGTTCCTCTTTTGAGTCAGTATGGGTAGAAATCAGGAACAGGAAGGGAGCAGTTACTCTACTGGGGGTATTCTATATGCCCCCTGGTAGCAGCCGAGATACCGAGGAACAGAATAGGAGGCAGATTTTGGAAAGGTGCAAAAATAACAGGGTTGTTATCATTGGTGACTTTAATTTCCCTAATATTGATTGGTACTTGATTAGTTCCAAGGGTTTAGATGGGGCAGAGTTTGTTAAGTGTGTCCAGGATGGATTCCTGTCACAGTATGTTGACAGGCCGACTAGGGGGAATGCCATACTAGATCTAGTATTAGGTAACAAACCGGGTCAGGTCACAGATCTGTCAGTGGGTGAGCATCTGGGGGACAGTGATCACCGCTCCCTGATCTTTAGCATTATCATGGAAAAAGATAGAATCAGAAAGGACAGGAAATTTTTTAATTGGGAAGGGCAAAATATGAGGCTATAAGGCTAGAACTTGCGGTTGTGAACTGGGATGATGTTTTTTCAGGGAAATGTACTATGGACATGTGGTCGATGTTTAAGGATCTCTTGCAGGATGTTAGGGATAAATTTGTCCCGGTGAGGAAGATAAAGAATGGTAGGGTGAAGGAACCATGGGTGACAAGTGAAGTGGAAAATCTAGTCAGGTGGAAGAAGACAGCATACATGAGGTTTAGGAAGCAAGGATCAGATGAGTCTATTGAGGAATATAGGGTAGCAAGAAAGGAGCTTAAGTAGGGGCTGAGAAGAGCAAGAAGGGGGCATGAGAAAGCCTTGGCGAGTAGGGTAAAGGAAAACCCCAAGGCATTCTTCAATTATGTGAAGAACAAAAGAATGACAGGAGTGAAGGTAGGACCGATTAGAGATAAAAGTGGGAAGATGTGCCTGGAGGCTGTGGAAGTGAGCGAGGTCCTCAATGAATACTTCTCTTCGGTATTCACCACTGAGAGGGAACTTGATGACGGTGAGGACAATATGAGTGAGGTTGATGTTCTGGAGCATGTTGATATTAAGGGAGAGGAGGTGTTGGAGTTGTTAAAATAAATTAGGACGGATAAGTCCCTGGGGCCTGACGGAATATTCCCCAGGCTGCTCCACGAGGCGAGGGAAGAGATTGCTGAACCTCTGGCTATGATTTTTATGTCCTCGTTGTCCACGGGAATGGTACTGGTGGATTGGAGGGAGGCAAATGTTGTCCCCTTGTTCAAAAAAGGTAGTAGGGATAGTCCAGGTAATTACAGTCCAGTGAGCCTTACGTCTGTTGTGGGAAAGCTGTTGGAAAAGATTCTTAGAGATAGGCTCTGTGGGCATTTAGAGAATCATGGTCTGATCAGGGACAGTCAGCATGGCTTTGTGAATGGCAGATCGTGTCTAACAAGCCTGATAAGAGTTCTTTGAGGAGGTGACCAGGCATATAGATGAGGGTAGTGCAGTGGATGTGATCTACATGGATTTTAGTAAGGCATTTGACAAGGTTCCACATGGTAGGCTTATTCAGAAAGTCAGAAGGCATGGGATTCAGGGAAGTTTGGCCAGGTGGATTGAGAATTGGCTTGCCTGTAGAAGGCAGAGGGTCATGGTGGAGGGAGTACATTCAGATTGGAGGGTTGTGACTAGTGGTGTCCCACAAGGATCTGTGCTGGGACCTCTACTTTTCGTGATTTTTCTTAACGACCTGGATGTAGGGGTAGAAGGGTGGGTTGGCAAGTTTGCAGACGACACAAAGGTTGGTGGTGTTGTAGACAGTGTAGAGGATTGTCAAAGATTGCAGAGAGACATTGATAGGACGCAGAAGTGGGCTGAGAAGTGGCAGAAGGAGTTCAACCTGGAGAAATGTGAGGTGGTACACTTTGGAAGGACAATTTCCAAGGCAGAGTACAAAGTAAATGGCAGGATACTTGGTAGTGTGGAGGAGCAGAGAGATCTGGGGGTACATGTCCACAGATCCCTGAAAGTTGCCTCACAGGTAGATAGGGTAGTTAAGAAAGCTTATGGGGTGTTAGCTTTCATAAGTCGAGGGATAGAGTTTAACAGACGCGATGTAGTGATGCAGCTCTCTTAAACTCTGGTTAGGCCACACTTGGAGTACTGTGTCCAGTTCTGGTTGCCTCAGTATAGGAAGGATGTGGAAGCATTGGAAAGGGATAAGAGGAGATTCTTCTCTTTGGAGAGAAGGAGGATGAGAGGAGACATGATAGAGGTGTACAAGATATTAAGAGGAATAGATAGAGTGGACAGCCAGCGCCTCTTCCCCAGGGCACCGCTGCTCAGTACAAGAGGACATGGATTTAAGTTAAGGGGAGTGAAGTTCAAGGGGGATATTAGAGGAAGGTTTTTCGCTCAGAGAGTGGTTGGTGCGTGGAATGCACTGCCCGAGTCAGAGGCAGATACACTAGTGAAATTTAAGAGGCTACTAGACAGGTATATGGAGGAATTTAAGGTGGGGCGTTATATAGGAGGCAGGGTTTGAGGGTCAGCACTGCATTGTGGGCTGAGGGGCCTGTAATGTGCTGTACTATTCTATGTTCTATTTTCAGTCTTGGGAAAAAGCCTCTATCCCTCATCATCTTATTCACCTTTCTGAATTGACAGAGAATTGATCGCAGTGGGATATCATTCTCCTTCTCTCAGCGTGGGAAGGGATTCACTCACAGCCTACCCACAGACTGGCCAGTGAGTTCACCGTGGGGAGAGGCCATTCACCTGCTCTGTGTGAGGGAGGGGAACTACTCAGTCATCCAGCCTGAAGATACATCAGTAAGTTCACACCACAGTGAGATGCTCCCCCTGTTCTGCAAGCGGGAAGCCATTCATTCTGTCATTGATGCTGACGATACTGTACATGGGGTCCTGGTGAGAGCGGACAAGGAACACTGTGCACAGGTCTGATCTCCCTCCCCGAGTCCGCCTTCGGGATGCAGGGAATGAAGAGAAGGTTTCCCACATTGACTGATTGGGTGGGGGTGGCTGTGTCCTCGGAGATATTACACAGGCTGGGACTGTCTCAAAATTAGAGAAATAAGAGGTGGTCTGACTGAGAAGTCTCACAGGAATTTCATCACCCAGAGTGCAGTGAATTTTTGCAATTTTCTCCACAAGGTTTCTCAGTTCAAAAGGCAAATTTAGGGCCACAGTGGTGACGGAAACACTGCGGGAAAGTGGTGCTGAATGAAGGGCAGAGAAGGCACAAGGGGCCGAATGGCCACACCGATCATGTTTATTTCCTAAAGCACAAGTTTACCTGTGCAGTCCTTCCCTTTGGGCTTTAGCCTGTCAGATTGCACAGAAATGCGGTAAGAGTTCCGGAGATCCTTCGGCAGCCACTGCAGGGCATCTCCCGTCTCCCAGCAACAGGGGACGGGTCTGGGAGGCAGCTTCGGACAACCGGCTCCGATCCACGGCGGGGAAAGACCAGGCACCCTCCGTGTTGCTGAAACATCTCACGGAATCTCACCCAGTCTCCTCACCTCTGCCACCTGAAGGAATTAAGACCCCGGCCGGTGTTGCAGACTTTACCCGAAGTGCCGCTCCCTATCTCCGACTTCTCACCGGGTCCAGTCGCTTCCGGTTCCATTCTGAGCGCTCGGCGTCCCGCCCACTGACACGCTCCGCCAATGAGAGCATGTTTGTTCCAGCGCTGTTCTCTGATTGGCTGTGAGTCTGTCTGAGGTCGGGCTGCTGCCGGGAGCCAGAGATGTCAGTCACAGTTTGTTCTCAGAATCAAAGCAAGTTCCCCGAGGCTCAAAGTTCAAAGTAAATTTTATTATCGGAGTACAAATAAATCACTGCATACAGCACCGAGATTCATTTTCCTGCGCACGTACTAAAAAGAATTCTGTAGAGTAGTAACTATAACAGCGTCATGACAGATCAGCCAGAGTGCTGAAGGTAACAAACTGTGGAAATGCAAATATGGAGAAACAGGATAAATAACAAGAGCATGAAATAACCGCAGCGGCTGCTGATGGATCTCAGGAGCTCTCACCGCTCCCCTGTGCAATCCGACAGGCTGACGGCCAAGGGAGAACAAGGCGCAAAGGTAAACTCGTGATTTAGAAAATAAGCAGCAGGCGCTGACGTGGCCATTCGGCCCCTCACTGATTCTGTTATTCACTCAGAATCACTATTTTCCAGCCGAGCCCCCAAATATGACCTCGGGTTTTGAGTCTGTGGCGCTTGGCTACACACTCCAGCCGGAGGAATCATCATTCCTGGCCCAGCCCTGTGAGACTGTGTCTGTCTCTTATTTCTCTCATTCAGAGACAGGCCCAGTGTGATCATTCGTTGTGGGAGCATCTCAGTGCACCACTGCATCTGTCTCCTCACTGCACAATATCCTCCACATCCCCACTCGCATGGTATGAACTAATTTAATAATCATTTTAAATATTTACTGAACAATCATGTCACCCCCCAGCCTGACTCTCTTTATTCCTGAAGAAAAGTAAAAACGAGCTGCTGGTGTTACACAGCTCGTCAGGCAGCGTCTGTGGAGGGAAATGGAAAATTGACATTTCGGGTTGAGACAGTCCAGATGTAGGATCTCGACCCGGAAAGTCGATTGTACATTTCTCTCCGCAGTTGCTGCCCGACCCACTCAGTTCCTCTGTCATCATGTTTCTTACTTGAGATTCCAGCAGGTGCAGTCTCTTGTGCCTCTTTTTTCAGAACTTGCCCCTTTCAGTCCTGCCTCAGACTGAACTAGGCTTTTCTCTCCGGCTTCTTTTCTGTTATGCTCCTTCTTTAGCCCATCATGCCGATCGGGACACAGGCGGCCACCAGCAGCTCTCCGGGGGTTGATCGGCCCATCACGCCGATCGGGACACAGGCGGCCACCGGCAGCTCTCCGGGGGTTGATCGGCCCATCATGCCGATCGGGACACAGGCGGCCACCAGCAGCTGTCCAAGGGTTGATCGGCCCATCACTCCGATCGGGACACAGGCGGCCACCAGCAGCTCTCTGAGGGTTGATCGGCCCATCACTCCGATCGGGACACAGGTGGCCACCAGCAGCTCTCTGGGGGTTGATCGGCCCATCACGCCGATCGGGACACAGGCGGCCACCAGCAGCTCTCCGGGGGTCGATCGGCCCATCACGCCGATCGGGACACAGGCGGCCACCAGCAGCTCTCCGGGGGTTGATCGGCCCATCACGCCGATCGGGACACAGGCGGCCACCAGCAGCTGTCCGGGGGTTGATCGGCCCATCACGCCGATCGGGACACAGGCGGCCACCGGCAGCTCTCCGGGGGTTGATCGGCCCATCACGCCGATCGGGACACAGGCGGCCACCAGCAGCTCTCCGGGGGTTGATCGGCCCATCACGCCGATCGGGACACAGGCGGCCACCGGCAGCTCTCCGGGGGTTGATCGGCCCATCACGCCGATCGGGACACAGGCGGCCACCAGCAGCTCTCCGGGGGTCGATCGGCCCATCACGCCGATCGGGACACAGGCGGCCACCAGCAGCTCTCCGGGGGTTGATCGGCCCATCACGCCGATCGGGACACAGGCGGCCACCAGCAGCTCTCTGGGGGTTGATCGGCCCATCACTCCGATCGGGATACAGGCGGCCACCAGCAGCTCTCCGGGGGTTGATCGGCCCATCACTCCGATCGGGATACAGGCGGCCACCAGCAGCTCTCTGGGGGTTGATCGGCCCATCACTCTGATCGGGACACAGGCGGCCACCGGCAGCTCTCCGAGGGTTGATGGGCCCATCACGCCGATCGGGACACAGGCAGCCACCGGCAGCTCTCTGGGGGTTGATCGGCCCATCACGCCGATCGGGACACAGGCGGCCACCAGCAGCTCTCTGAGGGTTGATGGGCCAATCAGGCCGATCGGGACACAGGCGGCCACCAGCAGCTCTCTGAGGGTTGATCGGCCCATCACGCCGATCGGGACACAGGCGGCCACCAGCAGCTCTCTGAGGGTTGATGGGCCCATCAGGCCGATCGGGACACAGGCGGCCACCAGCAGCTCTCCGGGGGTTGATGGGCCCATCACTCCGATCGGGACACAGGCGGCCACCAGCAGCTCTCCGGGGGTTGATGGGCCCATCACTCCGATCGGGACACAGGCGGCCACCAGCAGCTCTCCGGGGGTTGATCGGCCCATCACTCCGATCGGGACACAGGCGGCCACCAGCAGCTCTCAGGGGGTTGATCGGCCCATTACGCCGATCGGGACACAGGCGGCTGCCAGCAGCTCTCCGCGGGTTGATCAGCCCATCACGCCGATCGGGACACAGGCGGCCACCAGCAGCTCTCTGGGGGTTGATCGGCCCATCACGCCGATCGGGACACAGGCGGCCACCAGCAGCTCTCCGGGGGTTGATCGGCACATTACGCCGATCGGGACACAGGCGGCTGCCAGCAGCTCTCCGCGGGTTGATCGGCCCATCACGCCGATCGGGACACAGGCGGCCACCAGCAGCTCTCTGGGGGTTGATCGGCCCATCACGCCGATCGGGACACAGGCGGCCACCAGCAGCTCTCTGGGGGTTGATCGGCCCATCACGCCGATCGGGACACAGGCGGCCACCAGCAGCTCTCCGGGGGTTGATCGGCCCATCACGCCGATCGGGACACAGGCGGCCACCAGCAGCTCTCCGAGGGTTGATGGGCCCATCAGGCCGATCGGGACACAGGCGGCCACCGGCAGCTCTCAGGGGGTTGATCGGCCCATTACGCCGATTGGGACACAGGCGGCCGCCAGCAGCTCTCCGGGGGTTGATCGGCCCATCACGCCGATCGGGACACAGGCGGCCACCAGCAGCTGTCCGGGGGTTGATCAGCCCATCACGCCGATCGGGACACAGGCGGCCACCAGCAGCTCTCTGGGGGTTGATCGGCCCATCACGCCGATCGGGACACAGGCGGCCACCAGCAGCTCTCTGGGGGTTGATCGGCCCATCACGCCGATCGGGACACAGGCGGCCAACAGCAGCTCTCCGAGGGTTGATGGGCCCATCAGTCCGATCGGGACACAGGCGGCCACCGGCAGCTCTCAGGGGGTTGATCGGCCCATTACGCCGATCGGGACACAGGCGGCCGCCAGCAGCTCTCTGGGGGTTGATCGGCCCATCACGCCGATCGGGACACAGGCGGCCACCAGCAGCTCTCCGAGGGTTGATCAGCCCTGTGGCCTCTGCTTTCACCACACGACTTCAATCGTCTTCCAGGGATGGTCCTTCCGATCCCAGGGATGAGGCCTGTGGAGATTCAGTTCACGTTTCTGTCACACTGGGTTTTTGCACGATGGGTTTGCTAGCCCCATCCCCAACACTCCTCCTTTCGTAGCCGGGCTTAGGCAGTCCATGGCGGTTTTCATTCTGTTCAGACCTGCTTAATCTGTTTCTGATCCCTCCCTGATACAGATACCACAATTCCTTCGCACAGACGGCAACGTAATGTTCATTCCCCGAGTCTGCAGCGCGCGTAGTGGACAATCGCGGTACTGCAGGGGATCAGCAGCTCCCCGAAAGTGAAAGCGTTCTGAATCAGGAAGTGCCAGGAGTTGACATGGCTTCGAAAGGACAGGCCGAGAGTTGGACCGAGGAGGTAATTTGTCCCATCTGCCTGGATTTCTTCACCGATCCGGTTATTCTGGAGTGTGGACACAACTTCTGTCGCTCTTGTATCACACGGTGTTGGGAAAGGGAGCAGAGAAACTCCTGCCCGGAATGTAGAGCGGTGTTTGCTGACCGCACCCTCAGGGTGAATCGAGCCTTAGCAAATCTGGCTGAAAAAGCTCGAAATCTAAACCTGAATCCGAAAGGGAAGGCAAGAAAACTTCACTGCGAGGAACATGAGGAAGGACTGAAGCTGTTTTGTGAAACGGACAAGACACTGATCTGTCTGATCTGTAGAGACGCGCAGGAACACAGAGAGCACCGCTTCAAGCCGATTAAAGAAGCTGTTAAAATCTACACGGTAAAACTAACATTAATTTAATACTTAACACATTTCCTTTCTCCTACGTACCATCACACGAGCCTCTATAACTAACACATCATTCTCTGCAACTTCCCCCATCTCCAACGGGATTCTAGCATCTCTCCGTCCCACAGCCCACCTCCGCACCCTGCAACTCTCCGCTCTCCATACGGATCACGCTCTATGTACTGATTCGCCCTGATCCACTCGCTCCTCCCCACTGATCTCCCTCCTGGCACCGACACCTGCAAGCGGGACAAGTGCTACACCTGACTCCTAATCTCCTCCCTCATCACCATTCAGGGCCGCAAACAGCCCAGTTCCTCCCGTTTCTTCCATGGTCGATTGTCCTCTCGTATCCTTCTTTTCCAGCTCTTTACCTCTTCCACCTGTCCCCTCTCAGCCTCTCACTTCATCACCCTCCCCCACGTTCCCCCTCACGTTGTCTCACCCGTCACCTAACAGCTGGTTCTCATCCCCAACCTTTTCATTCTGGCTTCTGTCCCATTCCTTCCCAGTCCTAATGAAGGGTCTCATCCCGAAACACCGACTGTTTATTTCCCCTGAATAGATGCTGCCTGACTCACTGAGTTCCTCCGGCATTTTGTGTGATAATCGGGTTTGATCACCTGTTTCTTTTGATGCATCTTTGTTTCTATTTCCTTCACTCTCTGACTTCCAGGATCAGATAAAATCTTCCTTAGACTCGCTCACAAAAAAGAAATCAGACTTCCAGGAAAAGGAGCAGCAACAGAAAGAGAAGATTTCCGGAGTTCGGGTGAGCCTTCCTGAGCGGAATTTCTGATATTACTGTCGAGTTTTGCTCCATTTAATGCAGAATGGCAGAGTATCGCAGCTCCCGTGACCTGGGTTCGATCCTGACCTCTGCTGCTGTCTGTGTGGAGTTTGCATGCTCTCCCTGTGGCCATGACAGTTTCAGACACATTCCAAGGACATGCTGGATGAATGGTTAATTACAATTAACCCTGTGAAGGTGGAGGAGAGTGATGTGAATCTGCTGGGAGTTAATGGGTCACTGAGGGAGAATAAGTTTCAGGAAAATGTGGGGGAAAGGTGTTGACGGGAATGTCTCAGAAGTAGTATGGACCCCAATGGACCGAACGGTCACTTTTATGTCATAAGGAAATACAACACAGCACTGCAGTAAACTAATCTTCACCTTTCATTCGACAGAAACAGTCACACAGTGTTCAGACCCACATCACATCCCAGTTTGCTGAACTGCGCCAGATTATCACTGAGAAAGAGCAGAGCTTACTCAGGGATCTCAGGGAAGAGGAGAAGAGGATTCTCAACCCAATGGAGAAAAATCTTCTAAAGATTCAAGAGAATATAAGGATTATTCAGGAGGAAATCACTAAGTTAAAGGAACAGATGGATCAAAAAGACAATGTGATGTTTCTCAAGGTGAGGGATTACATTTCAATTTATTTCTGTGAAATTGAAATAAATGAACAGTGGTATATTTGAAATAAACACAGCACAGCGGCCAATTCTACCAAATCAATTGCCGCTGCTGGTGTCCTCACATAGAGTGTTCTCCTTGCATGAGGAACCTCCAATCACTCCGCTAATGACATTCTAAATATCGGAGATAGGTATTCGATCCTTTATCAGCAACATACAATATTTAAGCGATGAATATCCGGTTTCCATCAGATTACAGAAACTTTCACTGTCTCTACTTTTTCGGATAAGTTTTACATGGGATTGTGTCCCATTCTCCGTCATGAGCAGGCCATTCAGTGCATCTTCTATCAATTTCCCCTCTGCACAATCCTCCTGCCACCTACTCACCGCACCCAGCAACAGTGCCCCGAACTCCCTGGTCCCTCACGTGTTTATCCAGCCTCCCCATTACATTCAATCTCTGCTGTTCCATTTCAACCACTCCTGTGGCACTGAGTTCCACATCCTCTTCACTAAATTTCTTGTGGGATTTATTAAAAACCACCTGGCATTTTATCTTTGACTGAAGGTCTCCCCATAAATAGAAACATAGAAACAAAGAAAACCTACAGCACAATACAATCTCTTTGGCCCACAATGCTGTGTCGAACATCTACTGACTTTAGAAATTACCTCGAGTTAGCCATAGCTCTCTATTTTTCCAAGCTCCATGTACCTGTGTGGGATTCTCTTGAGAGACCCTATCGCATCCAGCTCCACCTTCGTTGCTGGCAGCTCATTCCACTCATTCCAAAACACTTACCCGACATCTCCTCCGTACTACTTCCAAGCACCTATGTCCTCTCGTGTTCGCCATAAATGAGGTACTTTTTCCACCTTCGCGCAATCAAATCCATCACTGATCTTAAATTGTTCCATTTTATCATTCTGACGTCTTATCCAGATATAATGCACAGCCTGTCCTGTCTTTCCCGTAAGTTTCATCCTCTCAGTAATGGTCTAACTTTCAGAAACTTTTCCTGTAATTTTCCCCGTGGTTCTGTATTGCTGGTGTGTGTTTGTGACTGTGGGAGTGGGAATTTTCAACACCTTGTAATGATTTGGATGAAATTCAGGATGTGGACATTAAGTCCAAGTCTAATCAGATTTGTGTTTTATTTATTTCAGGAGGAAGCTCGTCGGAACAGGAGGTAGGACATGCTCTTTACTGAAACCCTGTATGGATTTGTAAAATACTTCAAAATTCCAGTTTATCACCAGCAGTTTAATATTTACAGAATCAGTGATGATGTCCAGGAATTGTCAGTGACAGATGAGGCCCTGCCGGTTGGAAAATTCGATCGCTTCTATTTGTTGAACACAGTGCTGAGAGAAATACTTGATGCCATTAACCGAGGTAAAACTTACAAAGATTCATTTTTCCTTGTTCATGAAACACAATTAATTTATAAGCTGAAGCAAAGATTGGCTGTGATAATGGACTGAAGGGGAACTGAAGTTTATTCCACATCAACCCCACCGACTGGGAGGGATCACTGTCACATGGTCAGCTGGAGATGTCAGACCCCTGAACACACCAGCACAGGGTCACAATACAACCAATACACGGGACTGTCAGATGAACCACTGTGTCCTGATCCCAGGCACACTGCACTAACACACCAGGACATGAATTTGAATCTACCAGAGGAGCTGGGAAGTTAATACTGTTTTGATGATATTGTAGGGAATAAAAGCGGGTATCAGTGTGGTGACCGGGATTGTCAGGGAAATACACAAGTCCTTCGTGCCCTGTGAGTGTAGACTCTGACTGACACAGATCTTCCCACTTCCGGATCAGCATCTCTCACTGTTGTTAGAGGCAGAAGAGGGGAGTGGTCGTGATCGGGGACTCAATTGTCAGGAGACAGACAGGAGAATGTATTAACGTGAATTGGACACCCGAATGGTATGTTGCCTCCTAGGTGCCAAGGTCAGGGACGTCTCAGATCGTGTCTGCAGCATTTTGGAGAGGGAGGGTGAAGAGTCAGCCATCTTGTTGCATTTTGGGACCAATTACATAGGAAGTAAAAACAAAGAGGTCCTGAAAAGAATCTGGCTAGCTTGGTAGAAAGCTCAGAAGCAGTACCTCCAGAGTTGTAATTTCTGGATTGCTGCCTGTGCCACGTGCTGCTGAGGGTAGAAACAGGATAATTTGACAGATAAACATGGCTGAGAAGATGGTGCTGGGGCCAGGGCTTCAGGTTCTTGCAATATTGGGATCTGTTCTGGTGGAGGAATGACCTGCTCAAAAGGGATGGAACGCACCTGGACCCGAGGGAGAACAATATTCTCACAGAGAGGTTTGATAGAGTTGTTTGGGAGGGTTTTTACTAATTTGGTGGGGTGGGGGTTGGAAGTGGAGTGAAGGGACAGGACTGATGGTAAAAATGCAAAGATTGCATGCAGTCAGACTGCCAGATAGAGCGGACAGATGCGAGGAGAAAATTGCAGCCAGCAGGGTGAGTATCAGTGCATTAGTGATGCAGAATTAAAAAGGGTAGCAGATACAGTACACAAAGTGTTATATCTCAATGCATGGAGTATGAGAAATAAGGTGGATGATCTTGTTGCACGATTACCAATTGTCAGGTATGATGTTGTGGCCATCACGGAATCGTGGCTGAAGGACGGTTGTAGTTGGGAGCTGAATGTTCAAGGTTACACAATGTATCGGAGGAAGCAAGGTCGGGTGAGGGGGTGACGTGGATCTGCTGGTAAATCAGCAGCAAGATGTGACATAGGATTGGAAGATGTTGAATCTTGTGGGTTGAGGTAAGGAACTGCAAAAGTAAAAATGACACTGACAGCTGTCATATACAGGCCTCCCAACAGTCAATGGGTTGAGGCCCACAGATTACAACTGGAAATAGAAAAGGCTGATGTAAAGGACAATGTTATGATCATCATGGGAGATTTCAACATGCAGGGCAATTGGGAAAATCAGTTTGGTAAAGGATCTCAAGAGAGTGAGTTTGTTGAATGCAATGTGATGACTTTCTAGAGCAGTTTGTCGTTGAGCCTACTCGGGGAATAGCTCTACTGGAGTGGGTGTTATGTATTGAACCAGAGGTGAGTAGTTAAAAGAAACCTTAGGAAGCAGTGCTCACAACGTGACTGAGTTCAACTTGAAATTTGATAAGGAGAAAGTAAAGTCTTGACGTTGTAGTATTTCAGAGGAGTAAAATAAATTCCAGTGGTCTGAGAGAGGAGTTGGCCAAAGAAAATTGGAAGGAGATGCTGGCAGGGATGAGAGCAGAGCAGAAATGGTGTCAGTTTCTGGGGAAATGAGGAAGGTGAAGGATAGATGTATTCCAAAAATAAATAAATACTCAAATGGCAAAATATAAACCGTGGCTGACAAGGGAAGACAAGTTAATGTAAAGGCAAAAGAGAGGGCATACAACAAAACAAAAATTAGTAGGAAGACAGAGGATTGGGAAGCTTTTAAATATCTACAGAGAGGAACTAAAAGAATGATTGGGAGGGGAAAAATAAACAATAAATTGATTTGAATTGAATTGACTTTATTACTTACATCCTTACATGAGGAGTAAAAATCGTTAAGTTATGTCTCCACCTAAAAGTGCAATGTGCAATTTATAGTAATTTATAATGAATAATATGTACAACAGGCTAGTTCATATAACATAGAAATATTGTTGTTTCCACACAAGTTAATCAGTCTGATGGCCTGGTTGAAGAAGCTGTCCCGGAGCCTGTTGCTCCTGGCTTTTATGCTGCGGTACCGTATCCCGGATGGTAGCAACTGGTACAGTTTGTGGTTGGGGTGACTCTGGTCTACAAAGATCCTTCAGGCCCTTTTTACACACCTGTCTTTGTAAAACAAGTTAGCAAACAATATCAAATTGTTTTTCAAGTATTGTAAAAAAATAAAACAGAGATGAGAGTGGATATAGGACCGCTAGAAAATGAGGCCGGATATATAATAACGCGGGATAAAGAGATGGCAGATAAACCAAATATTTTGCATCAGTCTTCACTGCGGAAGACACTGGCACTGTGCCAGATGTTGAAGGGTGTGAGGGAAGAGAAGTGAGTGCAGTTGCTGTTACAAGGGAGAAGGTGCTCAAAAAGCTGAAAGACTTAAAGGTACATAAGTCACCCAGACCAGATGAACTGCACCCTAGTGTTCTGAAAGAGGTTGTGGTAGACATTTTGGAGGCATTTCAAATGATCTTTCAAAAATCATTGGACCCTGGCATGGTGCCAGAGGACTGGAAAATGGCAAATGTCACTTAACTCTTTAAGGAAGGAGGAAGGCTGCAGAAAGGAAATTATAGACAGTTAGCCTCACCTCTGTGGTTGGGAAGAAATTGGAGTCAATTGTTAAGTATAAGGTTATGGAATACTTGGTGACACTGGACAAGATAGGACAAGTCAGCATGGCTCGTTAAGGGAATATCCTGCCTGACAAATCTGTTGGGATTCTTTGAGGAGATTACAAGCAGGATAGATAAAGGAGATGCCGTGGATGTTGTATATTTGGAATCTCGGAAGGCCTTTGACAAGGTGCCACACATGAAGGTGGTAATCAGGTTAAGAGGCCATGGTAATACAGAAAAGTTACAGGCATGATTAGAACATTGGCTGATTGGTAGGAAACAGCGAATGAGAGTAAAGGGATCCTTTTCTGGTTGGCTGCCAGTGACTCGTGTTCCGCACGATTTAGCTGATGTAATAGACCATAAGATATAGGAGCAGAAATAGGCCATTTGGCCCATCGAGTCTGCTCCACCATTCAGTCATGAGCAGATCCAATTCTTCTGGTCATCCCCACTCCCCTGCTTTCACCCTATACCCTTTGATGACCTGGCTAATCAAGAACCTATCTATCTCTGCCTTAAATATGACTTGGCCTTAACAGCCGCTTGTGGCAACAAATTCCACAGATTTTCCACACACTGACTAAAGTAATTTCTCCGCATCTCAGTTCTAAAAGGACGTCCTTCAATCCTGAAGTCATGCCCTCTTGTCCTAGAATAGATGGCTTTGTTTCCAAGTTTGCAGATGATACGAAGATTGGTGGAGGTAGTGTTGAGGAAACAGTTAGGCTGGACAAGGACTTGAATGAGGAGAATGGGAAGGGAAGTGGCAAGTGATATACAAAGTTGGAAATGCATGGCCATGCACTGTGGTCGTAGAAATAATGTGCAGATTTTTTTTTTCAAAATGGGGAGTAAACCCAAAAAGCTGAGATGAAAATGTACTTAGCAGTCATTCTACAGAACACACTAAAGGTTAACTTGCAGGTAGAGTCAGTGGTGAGGAAGGCAAATCCAACATTAGTATTCAATTCAAGGGGTTTAGATAGCATTCAATCCAAGAGCAGGGATGTGATGCTGAGGCTTTATAAGGCAATGGTGAAGCCTCACCTTGAGTATTGTGTACAATTTTGGGCTCCTATTCTAAGAAAAGGTGTGCTGGCATTGCAGAAGGTTCATTTCATAAGGATGATTCCAGGAATGATAGGGTTATCATATGAGGAACGTTTGATAGCTCTGTGTCTGTACTCGCTGGAATTTAGAAAGATGAGGGGGGATCTCATTGAAACCTTTCGAATGTTGAAAGTCCTAGACAGAGTAGATGTGGAAAGGATGTTTCCCATGGTGGTGGAGTTTAGGACAAGAGGGCACAGCCTCAAGATAGAGGGGGGTCTATTTTAAACAGATGCGAAGAAATATGAGCCAACGGCTGGTGAATTTGTGGAACGTTGTGTGTATTTAAGGCAGAGCTTGCTAGGTTCTAGATTGGACACAGCATCAAAGGTTACGGGGAGAAGGCCAGGGAGTGGGGCTGAGGAGGGAAAAAAGGATCAGCCATGATTGAATGACGGAGCAGACTCGATAGGCAAATGGCCTAATTCTGCTCCTATGTCTTATGGTGATCAGACCACTACATTGAAGCATTGTGAGAATGAGCTCGGACACACCAACAAGCATTGACATGGGTCAAGATTTCATCTCGGGAGAAGCACACACAGCATAACTGGCCTGGCAAAGCTCCCTCACACACATACACAGGAAGAACTGGCAGATTGTAGTCAGAGCCTCAGCAATGTACGTTGTTATTTCCCTCAGTAACCTGGAAACCAATCTCTTCAGAGACAGTCATTTATTCATTTAAACAACTCAATCACATGTGACACATTGTCAACACACACCAGACATGTGATGACACACTGTACCTACAAATTCTTCAATGTGCACACTCTCCTTCAATGCGTATACACACACACACACACACACACACACACACACACACACACACACACACACACACACACACACACACACACACACACACACAATATATTATCAGAGTGTGACACACGGCCACAGAAATAGGCACAAACTCCCATTTAGGATTGAAATCTGCCGTCCTTACCCAGTCTGTCTATTCTGTGGCACTGAGCTGCCCTCTGAAGTGACGTCACATCAACACTTCACAGACAGACTCCGGGGTGAGATTCCTCAGGAGGATGATCTGGGAGGGTTTGACGGATGTTGAACCCACGGCCCACTTCATCAATCTGCAAGACTAAGATGTCTTCTTGTGCATGGCCCATTTGTGTGTGTTTGCCCCCCCCCCATCCCTCTAACCATTTCCCATCTGTGTACCTGCCCAAATTTATTTTAACATATTTTATTTTTACCTGTTTCTACAGCGTCTGAGGGCAAATTCCATTTACCAACCTCCCTCTCTATGAGAATGTAATCCGATAGACCACTCAGAAAAAATTCCCGTCTCACTTTCAATCTGAGGCCTCTGGATCTGTACTCTCATTTCTTGGAAAAAGAAACATTATTTAAGCTCCTTATGAATTATTTACCTCGATGAGGGGTCATACCTGAACATCCTACACTACAGCTGAATAGCCCAAGCTTATCTACTCTCTGCTTTTAACCCAAGCCCCCAGTCCTGGTAACATCCTCCTGAAGCCTCCTGTCCAGTGTAATGACATCCTCCCTATATTCGGGAACCAGAAATGCAGACAATGCTCCAAGTGTGGTCTATCATCAACATCAAAGGCCTTGCTGAATTTCATGTGGACAGTGTGGAACAGGCTGATGAATACAGGACTGATGGTGTTTTTTTAGATTGGGACAAGAAGGGCGGCGTGGGAGCTAAATTCTGAAGGAAGACAGTTTTTAAAATAAAACTTTGCGTACAAGAACGGCGAGACTGCGCAGGACAGCGCGGAGAGTTTAAAAAGATGACCACCCTATACAGCGGGCAGCGGAGTGGGTGGCAGCAGAGTGTAGGGCTTTGGCTCAACGGGCTTAGGCGGTAACGGGAAGAGGCGAGAGCGAGGCACCGACTCTTTTTCTCCCCTTGGCAAATTGGCCCGGACAGACAGGGGAACAGCAGGGCACATTAGCTAATGGTTTAAAAAGTTTGTGTGCTTGGCGAAGTAAGTGGGTGAGTAGACCTATCTTTCTTTGTTTCATTCCTGTAGAATTAGGTAGCATGTCTGCAGGGTTAGTGCTTTGTTCAGGGTGTCAGATGTGGGAATCCTGGGAGACCTCCAGCTTCCCTGATAGCCACATCTGCACCAGGTGAACCGAGATTCAGCTCCTCGGAGACCGTGTTAGGGATCTGGAGCTGCAGCTTGATGACCTACCTCTTATTAGAGAAAATGAAGAGGTGATAGACAGGAGCTACAGGGAGGTAGTCATCCCTAGGCTACAGGGGTCAGAAAACTGGGTGACTGTCAGGAGAGGGAAGGGAAATGCCCGGATAGTGGAGAGCACCCCTGTGGCTGCCCCCCTCAGCAACAAGTATATCGTTTCGGATGCTGTTGAGGGGGATGACCTGACAGGGGACGGCCACGTTGACCGGGTCTCTGGCACTGAGCCTGGCGCTGTTGTGCAGGAGGGAAGGAGGGAGAAGAGGAATGCGGTAGTCATAGGGGATTCCATAGTCAGGGGAACAGACAGGAGATTCTGTGAGCCTGGTAGAGATACCCGCATGGTGTGCTGCCTCCCAGGTGCCAGGATACGGGGTGTCTCGGTTCGGGTCCATGATATCCTGAAGGGAGAGGGCGAGCAGCCAGCTGTCTTGGTACATGTTGGTACCAATGACATAGAGAGGAAAAGGGAGGAGGTCCTGAAGAGAGATTTCCGGGAATTGGGAATGAAGCTGAGAAGCAGGACCTCCAGGGTAGTAATCTCAGGATTGATACCTGTGCCACGTGCTAGCGAGGGCAAGAATAGTAGGATCAGGCAGATGAATGCGTGGCTGAGAGACTGGTGCAGGGGGCAGGGCTTCAGATTCTTGGATCATTGGGATCTCTTCTGGGGGAAGTATTACCTGTTCAAAAAGGACAGGTTACACCTGAACCCGAAGGGGATCAATATCGTAGTGGGAATGTTTAATAGAGCTGTTAGGGAGGGTTTAAACTAATTTGGCAGGGGGATGGTCAACCGGAATGATAGAGCGGCGGAGGAGGAAAACAAATAAATCTAAGATAGTGAGCAGTAAAGATGTCAGGAAGGACAGGCAGGTGATGTGGCAAATTTGCAGCCACTGGGATGAGTTGCAGTGCAATCAAAACAAAAAGTATCAAATACTGGACTTAATGTGTTATACTTAAATACACTCAGCATAAGGAATAAGGTGGATGATCTTGTTGTACAGCTACAGATTGGCAGGTATAATTTTGTGGCCATCACTGAGACGTGGCTAAAGGATGCATGTCTCTGAGAGCTGAATGTCCAAGGATACACGGTGTATCGGAAGGATAGGCAGGTAGGCAGAGGGGGTGGCATGGCTTTATAGGTAAGAAATTATATTAAATCATTAGAAAGAGGTGACGTAGGATCGGAAGAATCTTTATGGGTTGAGCTAAGAAATCGCAGGGGTAAAAGGACCCTGATGGCAGTTATCTACAGGCCTCCTAACAGCTGCAGTGAGGTGGACTACAAATTACAACAGGAAATAGAAAAGGCTTGCCAGAAGGGCAGTGTTATGATAATTGTGCGGGATTTTAACATGCGAGTGGATTGGGAAAATCAGATCGACACTGGATCTCAAGACTGAGAATTTGTAGAATGTCTACGAGATGGCTTTTCAGAACAGCTTGTTATTGAGCCCACTAGGGGATCAGAGGTACTGGATTGGATATTGTGTAATGAACCAGAGGTGATTAGAGAGATTGAGGTGACGGAACCGTTAGGAGGCAGTGATCATAACATGATTGAGTTCACTGTGAAATTTGAGAAAGAGAGGCCGAAATCCGATGTGTCAGTATTGCAGTGGAGTAAAGGAAATTACAGTGGCGTGCGAGAGTAACTGGCCAAATTTGACTGGAAAGGGACACTAGCGGGAGGACTGTAGAGCAGCAGTGGCTGGAGTTTATGCGAGAAGTGAGGAGTGTGCAAGACAGATATATTCCAAAAAAGAAGAAATTTTCGAATGGAAAAAGGTTGCGACCGTGGCTGACAAGAGAAGTCAAAGCCAAAGTAAAAGCAAGAGGGCATTCAAGGAAGCAAAAAATAGTGGGAAGACAGAGGATTTGGAAGTTTTTAAAAGCTTACAAAAGGAAACTAAGAGGGCCATTAAGAGGGAAAAGATGAACTATAAAAAGAAGCTGGCAAATAATATCAAAGAAGATACTAAAAGCTTTTTCAAGTATATAAAGAGTAAAAAAACAGGTGAGAGTGGATACTGGACCGATAGAAAATGATGCTGGAGAAATTGTAATGGGAGATAAGGAGATGGCTGAGGAACTGAACGAGTATTTGCATCAGTCCTCACTGAGGATGATATCAGCAGTATACCGGACACTCAAGGGTGTCAGGGAAGAGAAGTGTGCGCAGTCACAATTACGACAGAGAAAGTACTCAGGAAGCTGAATAGTCTAAGGGTAGATAAATCTCCAGGACCAGCTGTAATGCACCCTTGTGTTTTGAAGGAAGTAGCTGTGGAGATCGCGGAAGCATTAGCAATGATTGTTCAAAACTCAATAGACCCTGGCATGGTTCCGGAGGAGTGGAAGATTGCAAATGCCACTCTGGTATTTAAGAAGGGGGCAAGGAAGCAAAACGTGAATTATAGACCTGTTAGCTTGACATCGGTGGTTGGGAAGTTTCTGGAGTCAATTGTCAAGGATGAGGTTACCGAGTACCTGGAGGCATATGACAAGATAGGCCAAACTCAGCATGGTTTCCTTAAAGGAAAATCCTGCCTGACAAACCCATTGAAATTTTTTGAGGTAATTACAAGTAGGCTAGACAAGGGAGATGCAGTGGATGTTGTGTATTTGGATTTTCAGAAGGCCTTTGACAAGGTGCCGCATATGAGGCCGCTAAACAAGATAAGAGCCCATGGAATTACGGGCAAGTTACATATGTGGATAGAGCGTTGGCTGATTGACAGGAAACAGAGAGTGGGAATAAAGGATCCCATTCTGGTTGTCTGCCAGTTACCAGTGGTGTTCCACAGTGGTCCGTGTTGGGGCCGCTTCTTTTTACGTTGTATATCAACGATTTGGATTATGGAATAGATAGCTTTGTGGCTAAGTTTGTGAATGATACAAAGATAGGTGGAGGGGCCGGTAGTGCTGAGGAAACAGAGAGTCTGCAGAGAGACTTGGATAGATTGGGAGAATGGTCAAAGAAGTGGCAAATGAAATACAATTTTGAAAAGTGTATGGTCATGCACTTTGGCAGAAGAAATAAATGGGCAGACTATTATTTAAATGGAGAGAGAATTCAACGTTCTGAAATGCAACGGGAATTGGGAGTGCTCGTGCAGGATACCCTTAAGGTTAACCTCCAGGTTGAGTCGGTGGTGAAGAAGGCGAATGCAATGTTGGCATTCATTTCTAGAGGAATAGAGTATAGGAGCAGGGATGTGATGTTGAGGCTCTATAAGGCAATGGTAAGACTTCATTTGGAATACTGTGTGCAGTTTTGGGCTCCTTATTTAAGAAAGGATGTTCGGACATTGGAGACGGTTCAGAGAAGATTCACTAGAATGATTCCGGGAATGCGAGGGTTAACATATGAGGAACATTTGACCGCTCTTGGATTGTACTCCTTGGAGGTTAGAAGAATGAGTGGGAACCTCACAGAAACATGTCGAATGTTTAAAAGCATGGACAGAGTGGATGTGGCAAAGTTGTTTCCCATGGTGGGGGAGTCTAGTACAAGAGAGCATGACTTAAGGATTGAAGGACACCCATTCAGAAGGGAGATGCGAAGAAATTTTTTTAGCCAGAGGGTGGTGAATCTGTGAATTTCTTGCGGCAGTGGAAGCCAAGTCATTGGGTGTATTTAAGACAGAGATTGATAGGTATGTGAGTAGACAGGGCATCAAAGGTCATGGTGAGAAGGTGGGGGAGTGGGACTAAATGGGAGAATGGATCAGCTCATGATCAAATGGCGGAGCAGATTCGAAGGGCCGAATGGTTGGCTTCTGCTGCTTTGTCTTATGGTCTTATTTGAATGCACCAATATACGGAATAAGGATCTTGTAGCACAGGTAGAGTTTGACAGGTACAAACTTAGGCAGGTATGACTTTGGTCGAAGGAATAAAGGCATAGACAATTCTGTAAACAGGGCGAAAATTCAAAAATCAGAGGTGCAAAGGGACATGGGTGTCCTTGTGCAGGATTCCTTGAAGGTTAACTTGCAGTTTGTGTCAGTGGTAAGATTGGCAAACTCAATGTTTGCTTTCACTTCGAGAGGATTAGAGTACAAGAGCAAGGATGTAATGCTGAGGTTTTATAAGGCATTGGTCAGACCACACTTGGAGTATTGTGAGCAGTTTTGGGTCCCTTCTATCGGAAAACATACCGGCATTGGAGAGGGTCCAGAAGATTCACAAGAATGATTCCGGGAATGAAAGAGTTAACATATGAGGAGTGTTTGATGGTTCTGGGCCTGTACTCACTGGAGTTTAGAAGAATGGCTGATTTATTATCCCTCTCAACCCTATTCTCCTGCCTCCTCCCCGTAACTTTTGAGACTCTGACTGATGAAGAAGTTTACTTATTAACTTCTGCTTTAAAAATCAAAGAGGAGAAAATCTGCAGATGCTGGTAATCCAAGCTATACAGGTCCTGATGAAGGGTCTCGCCAGATCTCTCTGACTCATGTCTGGAGAGAGTTGATGTTGGGAGGATGTGGGTGGGTCGAGAACGGTAAGCACAGCCTCCGACTATAGGGATGTCCATTTAGGATAGAGATGAGGAGGAATTCCTTTATCCACAGGATAGTGAATCTGCCACAGGCAGCTGTGGAGGCCAAATAATTGAGTATATTTAAAGCAGAGTAACACACACAAATTGTTGGGGGAACAGCAGGCTGGGAAGTTTCTATGGAAAAGAGTAAACAGTCGACGGTTCAGACTGAAACACTTCATCAAGACCTGTGTTGCTTAACGGTTCCTGCAAATTCATCCCCTGTCCTAATGAGGGGCTGCGGCGGATGGGGTTGTGGGAAAGGGGACAAAGTCATCCTCACCTGCCATCTTTGCCCCCTCTAGCTTCTCATTACGTCTACACACACAGTTCACCCAGGGGCTTTCCACCCCTCCCCCTCCTGGTTCAATCTGCCATTCATCTCTCCCCTACTGGTTCCCATTATCACCTCCTTTACTGTCTCAAACCATCACACTCCCCCACTTCACACTCACAAATGAATGTGAACATTGTATGACGGGCCTGTTCCTGTGCTGTACTGTTCTATGTTCTCTGTTCCCAGTTTCGAAGAATGAGAGGAGATCTCATGGAAATACAAAATTCTTTCAGGGGTCGACAGGCAGGAGTGTGGGAGGATGTTTCCCCTGTCTGAGGAGTCAAGGGCCAGGGGTCTCTCTGCTCTCTGTCCAGCGGAAAACCCCCCGATCCCCGGGGCCGCGCCGCCCGAGTCTCCCCCGTCCCCCCGATCCCCGGGGCCGCGCTGCCCGAGTCTCCCCCTGATCCCCAGGGACTCTCTAATTCTCTGCTTCTCCCCCCAGTCTCTGTCACCCTGGATGTGGAAACGGCGAGTCAATATCTCGAGGTGTCTGGGGATCGGAAGAGTGTGAGACGGTCCGGGACCCGAAGGGATCTCCCTGACACCGGGAAGAGATTCACAAACCGGGCTTGTGTGCTGGGATCGGAGGGATTCACATCGGGGAGACATTACTGGGAGGTGGAGGTGACGGGGATTCAGCTCTGGTGGCTGGGAGTTGCCGCAGAGTCTGTGGAGAGGAAGGGACGGTTCAGACTGAGTCCGGAGACTGGATTCTGTATCATCGGGCGGTATTATGACGTGTTACATCGGGATTGTGACGTGGACCGTGGTCCCCCCTCCCCCGAGTCCCGTCTCCCTGCCGGTCCCATCCCCGGGAGGGTGGGAGTTTATCTCAGTTACGAGTCCGGGACAGTTTCATTTTACAACGCGAAGACCAAGTCCCATCTCCACACCTTCACTGGGAATAAATTCACGGGGAAACTTTATCCTTTCTTCCGGACTGGGAATCGTAACCAGTGGCTGAGAATCTGCTCCGGTTCCACTCCGGGTCTGTAAACGGGTCGGGTCCCGGGACCGGCGTCAGGAGTAAAGTCCCTGTAAATATAAATGTGCGGAGAGTGCAGCTAAATACGTGGCTAAGGAGATGGTGCATGAGGGAGGGCTTCATGTTTCTGGACAATTGGGCTTTGTTCCCGGGAAGGTGGGGCCTGTCCCGACGGGACGGTTTGCCCCTGAACTGCAGGGAACTAACATTCTTGCGGGTAGATTTGCCAGTGCTGCTCCAGGGAACTTAACCTAGATTTGCAGAGGGAGGGGAACCAGAGTGTTAGAGCAGACAGTGAGGTGGAGGAGGACTGCGTGTGTAGACAGAAATAAAAGGTTTATACATGAGGTTGTAAATTAATTTTCAGAACTTTTGAAATTGTAGAAAACAAAGATTTCCAAAAGAAAATAATGAAGAACATGACCAGAACATATGTGAAAAAGTGGCTACTTCAGTTTTACACCTATCGCAATAATTGTTTATGTTAGGAAATATTTTGGATAGTCTCTCCTTTGTTAAATAGTAACAGTGAACAATTTTAAATTGAATTAAACACTCATTGGCACATATCAAAGAAGAACTGACAATCTTCATTAATAAAGATCATATTAAGTTCTCTCTCCCAAACTTGTTTAATCTTTAGTGATTAAGGGGATCTGTTTTTTTGCAGATTTATTTATTTTTATTTTGTGATGGTCGATTGATGACTTTGTAGAGTTAATTAGCAAATATTCTCTCATACACACTTACTGCAATATCTTCAGGTTAGACATTTTTACAAAAATGTTTATCTAACTTTCCATATATGCAAGAACCTGATTTGTTGGATACTATTTTGAATATGAATCCTTTAGTAAGAGGTTCCATTGGTAGAATTTATAATTTATTTTTAATACATTAATACAAAAAGATAACCTCTCACCTAAGGTTTATACATGATAGAAATATTCGTTGTTTCAGACGATAGAGGGGGAGGGATTAAAGGGGGAGGAGTGACATTACTAGTCAGGGAAAATATCACAGCTGTGCATAGACAGGACAGCCCGGAGGGTTGAGGAACTGGCTGGAGCTGAGGAACGGGAAAGGTGTGACCACACTAACAGGGGTGTATTATAGACCGCCTAATAGTCAGAGAGAATTGGAGGAGCAAATCTGTATAAAGATAGTAGACCGATGTAAGAAACAGGAAGTAGGGGATTTTAACTTGACTGGGACACCCAAACTGTAATAGGGCTCGATGGCTTGGAGTTTGTCAAATGGTTTCAGGAAAGTTTTCTAAATCAATATATAGAGGTACCTACGAGAGAGGATGCAATACTTGATCTCCTATTAGGGAACCAGACAGTCAGGTGACAGAAGTATGTGTAGGCGAACATTTTGGGTCCAGTGACCATAATGTCATCAGTTTCAAGTTAATTATGGATAAGGATAGGCCTGGTCCTCGAGTTGAGGTTCTAAATAGCAGAAGGGCTAATTTTGTGGAAATGACAAAAGATCTAGGAAGAGTGGATTGGGATAAGTTGTTTTTTTTTCCTGACAAGGATGTGTTCAGTAAGTGGAAGGCCTCCAAATGTGAAATTTTGAGGGTGCAGAGTTTGCATTTTCCTGCCAGGATTAAAGACAAAGTTAACAGGCATAGGGAACCTTGGTTTTCAACGGATATTGGCGATCTGGTTAAGAAAAAGAGAGAAGTGTATAGCAGGTAGAGGCAACAAAGAGCAAATGAGTTACTTGAAGTGTATAGAAAATGTAAGAAAATTCTAAAGAAGGAAATCATGAAGAAAAAAAAAGACATGAGGTGGCTTTGGCAGATAATGTGTAGGAAAACCTGAAGGGTTTCTACAAGAATATTAAGAGTGAAAGGATAGTAAGGGACAAAATTGGTCCCCTAGAAGATCAGAGTGGTCGTCTATGTGTGGAGCCTCACGAGATGGGGGAGATCTTAAACAGTTTTTTTGCATCAGTATTTACTCAGGAAACTGGCATAGTGTATATGGAAGGAAGGGAAACAAGCAGTAGTGTCATGGAACATTTGTAGATTAAAGAGGAGGAGGTGCTTGTTGCCTTACAGCGCATAAAGGTAGATAAATTCCCCGGGCCTGACTTGATATTTCCTCGGAACTTGAGAGAGACTAGTGTAGAAATTGCAGGGGCCCTGACAGAAATATTTAAAATGTCCTCAGCCACGGGTGCAGTGCCGGAGGATTGGAGGGTAGCTCATGTTATTCCGTTGTTTAAAAAAGGCTCCAGTAGTAAACCAGGTAATTACAGGCCAGTGAGCCTGACATCAGTAGTATGTAAATTATTGTAAGACGTTCAGAGAGATCGGATTTACAAATATTTGGACAGCCAAGGGCTGATTAAGGATAGTCAGTATGGCTTTGTGCATGGTAGATCGTGTTTAATGAATGTTGTAGAGTTTTTCGAGGAGGTGACCAAGAAAGTAGATGAAGGAAAGGCTGTGGATGTTGTCTACATGAACTTTAGTAAGGCCTTTGACAAGGTCCCACATGGGAGGTTAGTTCAGAAAGTTCAGACATGAGGTATCCATGGAGAGGTTGGAGAGATTGAAAGAGTGCAGAGATTTACTAGGATGTTACCAGGTCTTCAGGAGTTGAGTTACAGGGAAAGATTGAACAGGTTAGGACTTTATTCCTTGAAGCGTAGAAGAATGAGGGGAGATTTGATAGAGGTTTACAAAATTATGTGGGGTAAAGACAGTAAATGCGAGTAGGTTCTTTCCATTTAGATTAGGAACGATAAATATGAGAGGACATGGTTTTAGGGTGAAAGGGGAAAGCTTTAGGGGGAACATTAGGAGGAACTTCTTCACTCAGAGAGTGGTGGGAGTGTGGAACGAGCTGCCATCTGACGTGGTAAATGCGGGATCACTCTTAAGTTCTAAGATTAAATTGGATAGGTACAAGGATGGGACACGGACTGGGTTCAGGTCAATGGGACGAGCGGAATAAAGTTTCCGCACAGACTAAAAGCGCCAAATGGCCTGTTTTCTGTGCTGTAGTGTTCTATGGAGTGAAATAAACACGACATGAGAATTGTCGATCGATTAATTTTAACTCGTTCACCGCATCCGTCAACTGAACAGAAACACCGGGGATTCAGCAGCAGTTGTGGGCGGCGGGTCCTGAGCTCCCCCGGGTCCTAAAGTCCACCCGTAATGAGACAGGTTAAGTGGGACAAGGTGCTGACCGGAAAAGACAGTGAAGATTGTTCATTAAGTTCATCTGCCATTTCTTTGTCCCCCATTACTACTTCACCAGCATCATTTTCCAGTGGTCCAGTATCAACTCTCATCTCCCTTTCACTCTTCATGTAACTGAAAACTAAACTTTTAGTATCCTGATTTATATTACTGGCCAGTTTGCCCTCATATTTCGTCTTGACCATTCTTATGCCTTTTTTCGTTGCCTTTTGTTGGATTTTAAGAGCATCCCAATAATCCAACATCCCACTCACCTTTGCTACCCTATATGTCATTTCCTTAGGTTTAACACAATTATTACATGCCTTTTCCAGCTCAAACTGTGAATTGATTTAAAGTCAGTCCCATAATATAATAGTTTTTATCTGAAAACTATCTACCCTCGCAAAGATTGTACTGAAGACTGCATTTGATTTTTCTTCAGCCTTATACGCTTCACATTGAAATAGTATGTGTTTCGACAGTTTCATAATGACAAAATGCACACGACACAGAATGAAGTTTTCCGATTAGTTACAAGGCATAATTAAGCATAGTGTGGACATTTCTAAGTCATGTGAATATCATTCCTTCCCTTGTTTTAAGCCCTTCTTCTATAAACCCAACAGGTTTATGTATTCTGTAAAGGTGTCTGTCCTTATGTCCATTATCCTACGTCTTGCCATAAGCCCCTAATTCTTAACACTACCAACCCTTTAGCTTCTAATTTGCTAATTGTAATGTCTATATCCACAGCTTAACATGTAACAGCTTTTGTTGCTAAACAGTCAACATCATCATTTCCCTCAACAGTGTGATGTTCAGGGCCCATAATGTGCAGACATATAAATCAAACTTTATATATGAAATACCGTTTGACAAGTTTCCAACAGTCAATCTGACCTACTGCCAGAATGACCTGTTTAAGAATCATCAAAACCGAAATGTATTCTGAGCATATTATAAGGACCAATTTCCTCCACCCACTGTAAGCCTATACTGTTGGGAAAGAATTCTGCTTTTTATGCTGATAAATGACTATAAGTCATTTCTTTATCATTACCTGCAATTCAGGCACACAAAAACAGCCACACCAACATCCCCAGTTAACTTATCTTTTGATTCCTCTGTGAAAATGGTTACTGTATGATAATAACTTTCATTAATATACCGATGAACCAACAGACTCTCAGGCAGAACCGAATCCGATCGTGTAACCTAAAATCAACTGAAGTCATTGGAAAAAACAAGGTGGGGTTACAGAGAAAGCTACAGTGGGACATATTGTATCATCAAATACACCCATATTCCCAGCGTGATAACCCAGCCACCCAAAACAAAAAACACTCTTCTTGTGATGTCCCCAACCATCCTCCAGCACACCTTTAACAGGATGATCATTTCCTTGCCCCCGCAAATTAATCCAGTATGTTGACATCAACTTGAACCTCTGTTACTTTGAGGGCATTTGTCCCATTGCAATCAGTAAAGCCAAAACAGGAGACAACATTACCGCACCAGAACACTATCTTAAAGTCTGTAATTGTATCACATACAAACATTTTTAATTTGAAGATGAAGCTGATCCATAAGCCACACAGACATAATCAAGAACAGATCAAATTAAACAAATATAATTGGTCAACAAAGATTTTCATGTTGCACCCAAGAATACCCACATAGATGTCTGAGGAGATTTCAAGCTCCTTTACATATATCAATTATTTTACTGATAGGTGCTTCCACGTCAGCTTATTATCCATCCACATACTGAGAAATCTTACCACTGACACTTCCTCAAGACATTGATCATATAATTTAAAATCAACTGCAAGTCTATTAATGCTGTTTGTAAACCACGTAATGTGTTTTAACGACTGAAAGCTTAAAATCCTCATCAATCTGCCCACTGTTTGACCTATTAATTGTAAATTACTATCAATACCTCTAATCTATGAAGCTACATCATCTGTATATTGTGATTTATCCAGGGTATCCCATTTTCCCATCTCAGAGAAAATATCATTAATCATAATATTAAATAATGAAGGGCTACAAATACTGCCTTGTGGAATCCCATTCTCTATCTCATAGAAACACAAACATAACATGCCGACCGGTACTTGGACAGTCCGTCCAGATAAAAAACTCAGAAAAATTATACAATGTCCCCCTCACTCCTAATTTAATCAAAAGTCCTTTCTTCCACATCATTTCCCTTTTCAGTATCAAGAAATACTGCTATTACAACATCTTTATTTAATTGTGCTTTCCGAATATCATCTTCCAAACCTAAAACTGAATCTAATGTCATTTCGCCCTTCCAAAATCCACTCAATAAAACACTTTATCACCACTCTTTCCAAAATATAACTCAAGCACTTGAGTTATATATATTCCATAAGTTTACATAAATGAGACATTCACGATATAGGCCCTTAACTAGAAGGATCAGATGGGGATCTGCCAGGTTTTAGAATAGGCACTACTATTTCCATTTTCCATGAGGAAAGTAGATGCACAATTCAAACATTTAATATTTTCATAAAAGAGAATCATAAACAATTACAATTTCAAATATCACTCTTTCCTGGGGACACCTGACCTGCATTATTAATAGACATCTTAAATTCATAAAAAGAAATCTCTCCATCATTGATACTATCATTGCTACAGCTGAAAACCAGCACATCAGGGTATTCACCGGAAAATATATCCCTACATTGTTTAATTTCTTCACTTAAATTGTCCTGATTGTGAATCTCAGCAAATGACCCAGCCAGTAACACAACCTTCCCTGTTTTAGTAGCAATCTTGCCGTCATTAATCAACACTGGAAATATTATGATCCCTACAAATCCCCCCCCCCCCATTTTCTAAATCATATCCCAAACAATTCCAAGTTTGATATCCGTTCCAATACTATCTCCATATAGCCTCCAGTAATTCGCCTCCTTCCTCATCACGGCCTTTTCCCTTTTACTGTTAATAATGTCACTCGGAGACTGATGCACCATCACATAAAAACTCACATTTCTCCCAATTTGCTTCCTGTCCCGTTAGAAATCCAAATCCAAACTCATAAAGACAGGAAGGCTGACTGACGTTCACATAAACTAATCACCCTCTGAGTTCCCATTTGAGCGACATGCACTGCAGCCAGTGACAGCAGGGGTCAGTGTTAAGTCTGTGCTACGATAGACTGGAGGAAATCGGCCGATGATCAGCCCCTCCTCTTCCGCTCCATCGCCATGGCGGAGATCAGCGATTCGCTTCTGTCGCTGTCGCCGGCCTCGGCGCCCACAAGGACGGGTGTGATTCCCCTTCGCGCCTCGGTGGGTCTGTTTCGGTGACGTCTGTGGTGGCTGACGAAACATGCTTTGACAGTGAGCGAGCGAGGAGAATGACTACAACTCCCAGAAGGCCCCACTGATAACGTAGTGGTGTTGTTTCGGGGTAAGGTATAAAAGCAAAATGGAGGAAAATGTAATGCATTACGTTTTCTGTACTGTGTCGTGCCTTCAATAAAAAAATAAATTAAAAGAGAGATTCCAGCGAGAAACAGATAGAACAATACAGCACAGTACAGGCCCTTCGGCCCCAAATGTTGAGCCGGCCCTTAAACTCTGCCTCCCTAAGCTTAAATTCCTCCATATATCTGTCTAGTTGTCACAACCCTCCAATCCGAATGTACTCCGTCCACCACAACTCTCTGCTTTCTGCAGGCAAGCCAATTCTGAATTCACCTGGTCAAACATCCCTGGATCCCATGCCTTCTGACTTTCTGAATAAGCCTACAGTGTGGAACCTTATCAAATGCATTACTAAAAGGCATGTAGATCACATCCACTGCACTACCCTCATGTATATACCTGATCACCTCCTCAAAGAACTCCATCAGGTTTGTTAGACACGATCTGCCCTTCAGAAAGCCATGCTGACTGTCACTGATCAGACCATGATTCTCTAAATGCCAATATATCCTATCTTTGTGAATCTTTTCCAACAGCTTTCCCACCAATGGTCTATAATTATCCGGACAATCCCTACTACCTTTTTTGAACAAGAGGACAACTTTCGCCTCCCTCCAGTCCTCTGGTACCATTCCCGTGGACAATGAGGACATAATGATCCTAGCCAGAGGCTCAGCAATCTATTTCTGAGCAGATGCTCTCGGATGCAGAATTGGGAAGTGGCAGATGGAGTTCAACACAGAAGAAGAGATTCATTTCTGCAGATCAAATTTGAACACTGTGTGGAAGTTGGTAGTATTGTTAGGAAGGTGTCTGGTGTGATGACCTTCATCAACCGTGGGATTGAGTTCAAGAGCTGTGAGGAAATGTTGGAGCTATATTTCTCCTAACCTGTACATAAGTAATTGTACCCCAACACGGCAGGACTGTGGGCTTAGTTGGACCCCACTTGGGAGTCCTGTGTTCAGTTCTGGTGGCCTCACTACAGGAAGGATGTGGATACTATAGAGAGTGTAGAGTAGATTTACAAGGATGTTGCTCTTGGATTGGAGAGCATGTCTTATGAGAATAGATTGAGTGAACTTGGCCTTTCCTTCTTGGAGTGACGGAGGATGAGAGGTGACATGATAGAGGTGTATAAGATGATGAGAGGCTTTGACCATGTGGATAGCCAGAGGCATTTTCCCAGGCTTGAAGTGACTAACACGAGGGGACGTAGTTTTAAGCTGCTTGGAAGTCGGTACAGAGGGAATGTCAGGGGTAAGTTTCTTACACAGAGAGTGGTGGGTGCATGGAATGCACTGCCTGCAGCGATGGTGGAGGTGGATACAATAGGATATTTTAAGAGATTCTTAGATAGGTTCATAGAGCTTAGAAACATAGAGGGATATACGATCAGGAAATCCTAGGCAGTCTCTAGAGTAGGTTACATGGTCGGTAACACATTGTGGGCTGAAGAGCCTGTAATGTGCTGTAGATTTCTGTGTTCTGTGTCAAAGACAGGCAGAGAGATTAGTTTAAATGGACAGGAGGACAGCATGGAAAGGTTGGGCCGAAGGGCCTGTTTAGTGCCGTAAGGGAGGGGTTCTGTCCCAACCATCGACTCTATTCCCCTCAACAGATGCTGCCTGACTTGACAACGTTCTTGAAAAGTTACATTCAGTTCCGCTTAGCATTCTGTACAAAGGATGTTTTGTGCTGGAAGAGTGCAGAGCAGATTCATCATGATTGAGGGGGCTTCTGTTCATAAGCCCATAAGGCATAGGAACAGAATGAGGCCATTCAGCCCATTGAGTCAGCAACCTTTTCATCATGGCTGATCCCAGATCACACTCAATTCCAGATATCTGACCTCCCGCCATATCCTTTGATGCCCTGACCGATCAGGAAACGATCAACTTCCGCCTTGAATATACCCACACACTCGGCCTCCACCGCAGTCTGTGGCAGAGCATTCCACAGATCCAATGCACCTTGGCTAATAAAGAAAATAAGCTGCTTAACTCTGTTTGAAAAGGTGGTCCATCGACTTTGTGGCTGTGCCCCACCACAGGAAATACCTTCTCCACATCCACCTTATCCAGTCCTTTCAACACTCGGTAGGTTTCAATGAGATACCCCCGCATTTTTCTGAGTTCCAGTGAGCACAGGGTCAAAGCTGCCAAGTGCTCCTCATATTTTAACCCCTTCATTCCCAAAATCGTCTTTCTGAACCTCCTCTGGACTCTCTCCAATGACAACACATCCTGTCTGAGATGTGGGGCCCAGCACTGTTGGCAATACTCCAAGTGCGGCCTGACTCGTGTCTTATAAAGCCTCAGCATTATCTCTTTGCTGTTATATTCATGGGGCGAGATTGGACTGCGTTGATCTACAGGGAGATCTTGGAATCCGAGTTCATAACTCCCGGATAGTGGATCCATTGTCAGGCAGTTATGTTGCAGTTGTATAAATCTCTACTTTAACCACATCTGGAGAATTGTATTCGAATACAGGAATAACGCGGAGGTTTCGGATGGTGAGTGGAAGAGACTTAAAAGGATGCTGCCTGGATAAAGTGAGACTGGACAATCTCGGGTAATTTTCTTTGGAGTGGCAGAGGCTGAGGGAGGTCTGACAGACGTTTACAGGAATGTGAGAGGCACAGGCAGAGTGGACAGCCGGGATTGTTTCTCTAAGGAGGAAATGTCCAATGCCAGTGGGCATGAACTTCAGGAGAAAGGAGGAACACATCCTCATTGGTCCTTTTTGCACTATTGAGGTATTTTGTAATTAGTGCATTTTGTATCTTTTCTCTGCACAGCTGCTGTTGAAAAACAAAACAACTAGAAAAGACAATGACGTTAAAAACCTGACTCAGGATGTTTAAAGGAGATTTGCGATTCAAGTTTTGTTTTTCATTCCCATAGTGGTGGGTGTGTGGAGTGAATATCGGGTGGTGGTGGAGGCAGATGTGATAGAGGCTATTAGATACCACGTGAATGTGAGGAGAATGGAGGGATGTGTTCCTTGTGTAGGCAGAAGGGATTGGTTTAGTAAGGCATGAAGTGACCAGTTCAATTGGTTCAGAACAACACAGTCAGCAGAAGGGCCTGTTCAAGGACAAGTACAGCAAGCAGAGCAGGTAAACTGGATAAAGTGATCCCACTCAGAGAACAGACTGTGACGTCAGTGGATATATGCCGGCATCACAGTTCTCTCACCAAAGATACTTCACTGCTGGATAAAATGAAGTTTGTGATGTTTATAACCGATGTGGTGAATTGTACTGATCAGACATCTCATCCTACTGAGGAAATTAAAATTATTGTGAAAGCTGCAGAAAGGTATCTTGGTGTAACTGGTGTTTTGTGGGAAGCTGTAAATGAAGCTCTGATTTGTGGGAGTTTCTGCATCCCAGTCTACTTGTGAAGATATGTAATGGGATGGAAATATTGAAGTGAAATGCAAGAAGCATGATTTCACATGGTCAACACTTTAAGCAGTTTATTTCTGATTTGTCAGATTCTTCCGATGTTATATCCGTTCAGGAAACCTGCACATTTTAAATTTTATTCCTATGCAGGATTATATTGTCGTTTGGCTTGACAGGATAGTTGGTAGAGGGGTGGTGTTGTCAGTTTTATAAGGAAAGGGGCAGAGTATAGTGTTGTGAATGGGAATAAAATGTATCATGAACTTGTAGAAATTCTTGATTCAACAGGGATGTGTGTAATTTTCTTTTGTGAAAATATTAACTTTCTGAATCGTATTTGGAGGTTTAGCCATCTACTTTTCTCATGGAAAATGGTTGTAGTAGTTTCCATTGTAAAACCTGGATCTCCCCGTCTGATCCTCCTTGTTGTAGACCAATATCATTAAAGTCTCATTTATGCAAACTTGTGGAATGTATGGTAATCGAGTGTTTGAATTATATTTTCGATAAAAGAGGTAATTTCACTTTTTATCAGAGGAGAATTTTGGAACGGTAGAATAAGACCAGAAGACAAAGGAGCAGAAGTCGGTCATTCGGCCCATCGAGTCTGCTCTGCCATTTTATCATGAGCCGATCCATTCTCCCATTTAGTCCCACTCCCCCACCTTCTCACCATAACTTTTGATACCCTGGCTACTCAGATACCTAGCAATCTCTGCCTTAAATAACACTGGAATCAGTTTGGGTTTGGAAGATTATATTAGGAAAGTACAGTTAAATAAAGATGTTTTAATAGCAATATTTTTCATATTGAAAAGGGAAATATTTATTGAAGGATGGACTTTTGAGTAATTTCTGGAAATGCAATTGAGAGGGCTATTGTACAATTTTTTCTGCTTGTTTCTATTTGTACGTCTTGTAAAGGTATGGATGGGCAAGTATGACATTGAATTCACTCAGGTCCAGAGTAGATGGATCACTCAGGCACCACTGAACACTGAGGAGCTGACCTTCCAGTCAATGAAAATGTCAATGTTTACTGTATCAAAAGAAGGAAACAAAATCCTTACATCAGTTTAAGTCCTTGTGGAAATCACCTTTGTTCCATTTTGATCTGGACCTTTCTACCTGTGAGAACATGTTCAGTACCATTCGCTTTGGGTACATAATGATACCAATTACCTTTGGCCTGGGTAACAAGTGACCTGTAGCATTCTCATCACAAATATGCCACACTCCAATGAGAACGAGGACTGCCCTCCCCATCATGTTCATTGGCATTGCCTCTGATGGGCTCTCCACCGTCAATCACCTGTGCGGAGGGGCAGAGTAATTTGAAACTCTCCAGGGTTTGCCGTGTAACATCACATGCTCTTTGTAGTGCTGTCGTACATGACCAGAACTTGAAATAATACCAATGTTTTCTCCAATTTATTTTTCTCACATCGTATGGACCGACCATTTGTCTGAAGGTTAAATGTTAACACAGCCTGAAAACAGCACGGCATCAACAAAATACCAGCTGTGCAGCAACAAAGGCTCTCTGTGTGGGAGCATTTCAGTTACTGCGCAGCTCAGAATAATATGGGACAGAGAATAATACTAATGGAAGGAATCAGACTGGGCTAAGTCACAGATTGAATGTCCCATTCTCACACAGACAGGAAGACTGTCGGGGAATTAGATGGACAGACCAGTTGCCGGCACCATGAACAGTTAGAAGGTGAGTTTTTCCCCCAACTTGGGTTGATCCTCGCTGTAACAGTGTGCTGTCAGAGCTCAGAAAGGAGACTAAAATTATCTCATAATATATCGGCTGTGAAAATTCATCAGATACAGGAGCAGGATGAGGTCGTTTGGCCCATCGAGTCTGCTCCACCATTTCATTACAGCTGATCCATTTCCCTCTCAGCCCCACTCTCCTGCCTTCTCCCCATATCCCTTCATCCCTGACTAATCAAGAATCCATCACCCTCTTCCCTAAAATATACCCAATTACTTGGCCTCCAGAGCAACTCATTGCAACAAATCCCACAGATTCACCACACTCCAGTTAAAGAAATTCCTCCTCATAGCCATTCTGAAAGAACAAAGCTCGATTTTGAGGCTGTGTCCTCTGGTCTTAGACTCCCCCACTCTAGTAAACATACTCTCCACATCCACTCTATCGAGACTTTTCAATGTTCGATAGATTTCAATGAGGGCCCCTTCATTATTCTGAACTCCTGTGAGTAGAGGCCCCGAGCCATCAAATGTTCTTCATCTGACAAACCTTATAATTACAGAAATATTTTTGTATCTTCCTTTGAACGCTCTGCAATGTAAGCACATCTGTTCTACTTAAGGGGCCTGAATCTGCTCTCAACAGTCCAAGTGAGGCCACATTTTATAAATACTCAACAACACATCCCTGCTTTTATATTCTCGTACTCTTCAACATTATTTCCTCTCTATTGAGAAAATAGTCTGCACTCTCATTGCTTCTAACAAAGTGGATGACCATACACCTCTCTGAATGATGACTTTCATTCATTGATGTCTTTTGTAAATCTTTTTTACAGGTTAGAAATGGCAAAAATTGTGTACGGGAATTTTAAACAGAACAACATGTCAGTCTGCTGTTTCTGCCCAGATATTTAAGGAGTTACTAGATATTTAACAATCTATCACCGTTGATCCTTGGAGATGAAGAATTATGTCATCACAGCTGGAAAAGTGCTTTGTGTCTGAAATGAAGTTTTCTGTTGTAACTCACTGAAATCCACTGGAACCGGGGAGCTGAGAACACACCAGCATTTGTTCACTGGAGATCAGTTCTTCAACTACATTGATTGTGCAAGGGGTTTACTACATCTGACATTTGACTTATGAATTGACAAAGAACTGTGGGAAGGGATTCACTCTTCACTCACTCATCTGACCTGCATGCTCACCAGCGAGTTCACACTGGTGAGAAGCCATTCACCTGCTCAGACTGTGGGAAGGGATTCACACAGTCATCGCAACTGCAGAGACACCAGTCAGTTCACACTGGGGAGAAGCCATTCACCTGCTCAGCCTGTGGGAAGGGATTCACTCAGTCATCGCAACTGCAGAGACACCAGTCAGTTCACACTGGGGAGAAGCCATTCACCTGCTCAGACTGTGGGAAAGGGTTTATTCGGTCATATCAACCGAAGGTGCTTCAACGAGTTCACACTGGGGACAGACTGTTCGCCTGTTCTGAATGTGTAAAGAGATTCAGTCAGTCATCTGACTTACAGACACACCAACGAGTCCACACTGGGGAGAGGCCATTCTCCTGCTCCCAATGTGGGAAGAGATTCTCTCAGTCATCCCACCTTTTGACACACTACCAAGTTCACACTGGGGAAACTGTTTAAGCAGACGACAAGCTACAGGCTGGATATTTCGCCATCACAGTTACTGAATCAAGTTCAAAAGTGACTGTTGGTGCCGAACTCGGCAATTACTGCTGCTGTTTATCAAACCCAGTTCTGCACTCTGGTCACTGGGCGTGGGAGGTTTTCCTCGGCTAATGTTCCCGTTTAATGGGACTGGAGTTTAATGGTTTGGATCTGTGACACAGAAATCAGTTCTAATTTAAATTCCGTCCACATCAACAGAATCTCCTTTCTCTCCCCTGACTATCATCTCCTATAACTGCCGCAAGGCCTAAAGTTACACTTCCCTATTGAGCATCAGAGTGGACAGTGCTACCGGCCTTTCTGTTGCTTCCATGCCCCAATGGGTCAACTCCCCACACACCCAGCAGTATCCAACAAGGTGTTCTGCTGAGGAGAATGCCCACAGGACAGCCCTGCACTGTCTTCCTAATGACCCTTACCTCTGCTGGTGGTCACGCATCTCCTATCCGAAGCTTGTACTCTGGGTGTGGCCACCTCTTCAGATGTTTCATTGATAGTATCTTCAGGCTCCCGAATGATCCTGAGTACATCCAACTCCCTGAACCAGTCAGTCAGGCGCTGTGATTGGGTGCACTTCCTGCAAATAGTCATTGGAAAACTGTCAGATTTCCAGAGTTCCCACATCTGAAAGGAGGAGCATCCCATCCTGACTGCTCTGCACCAAAATACACCACTGTGGGTCAGGAATTAATTAACGAATGCAAGAAAACATCGAACTTGAATGGGTCAATGACAGTGGAAGTAGAGTGTTCAATTGTCTGTGTTTTTGCCATGAGGTCGAAGGAATAGAGGCTGCCATTTTGTGAAGCTGCTTTGTAACCCCAATTTTGTGAACTGATTGCTATGGGATATCCTAATCAGATCAACTGAACACAAGAAGTTACTGGTATTCCCATTGTAAGCCTGAAATCACTCTCACATAAACTGTGTATTATGTACACTGTCAGGTTTGCAAAAGGAATCTCGTTATCTCTGAACCTGAAGTCACTCTGAGATAAGGTGTGTATTATGTACAGTGGCAGGTCTGCAGAAGGAATCTCGATATTTCTGCTGAGAGTCTGAGCGACACAGTTTGTCTGTTTGGAACCATTGTTGAGGAGAACAAAAGAAATTACCTTTGGCATGAAGTTGTGTAGCCCTTGGACTGCATCCAATGGAAATCTGTTAGTCATCAGCCTGATGGACTTCAGCCAACAAGAATGAGATGCGTCCTCGGAACTGATAAGAGTTGTTTCAAATGTTTCAAACAAGTAAAGAGTTTCAAATGCAAAGGTGTGATAACTCCTGAGACTAACCTTCACAAGGAAGAACCCCCATGGAAGGGACTGAGAGAAGAAATGATCGATCATTTGGATACAGTGGGATCCCCTGTTTCAGTGTTGTGAATTTGAGAAGTGGTCAGGGTGTGTATTAGTACAGAGGGAGCAGTGGAATTCATGTTTTAAATTGTTAGCCTGGGGTCAACATAGTTACTTTGTTGTTTGTGCAGGAAAAATAAAGTGCGAGCTGTGATTAATTACGAGTTGCCTGGTGCGTTTCCAAACTGATCTCAGTTGATGAACGGTGAACATATTTTAGTGCCCTGCGGTGCACTGGAAAAGAAAGAAAAGTGGTCTGGGACCCTGGTGTCGAGTTGAACCACACAGTAGGTTAGGATATTAAAATGTGAAAGGGAAAGGACAGGAAGAACCCAGGAATTCCGAGGATTTCAGAGATTACTTTCATGGTTAATTATTAAGGAAGTGGTCAGATTATGATACGTGGTTAGAAAAGTTTGACAGCCAAGGGTCCGGGACTGTGGAGGAAGAATTGTGAAAAATAGTTAGTGAAAATAAATTAAAGAAATTATAAGGGATTAAAAATGTTGTAATGTGATGTTTGTTGGATGATCTAATTGAAGTGAAGAGAGAAAAAACTGAAACTGGCGGAGGAATTGTGTAAGTGTAGGGAAGAGTTAGAAATTCTGAGGGAGCAGGTTCAGGTGAATTTGATCCACATGAGTCAGTTTCAGGCTCAGTGTGAAGCGTTAACAAGAGAACATGAGAAAACTGAAGAGGAGTATAAAGAGGCGGATAGAGAATTAGAGAAAGGAAAAGTCAGGGTCGGGATTTACGGCTGTTGTGAATGTCATGAGAAACCGGCAACTGAGAGGAAAGGCTGCGCTGATCGCAAGTGTTCAAAACAGATGGAAAATGTGCAAAGTGAACTCTCAGCTCGGAGAGGAGTGATATGTGCGAGGACTGACGATGATGGTGATGCAGAATGGAGTGATTTAGCGTATGAAGCGACGCTTGTATCACACACCGGGTCGCTCTCTTCAGTCACCTGATGAGGTAATCGTAACCTTTGGCCAGGGGCAGATATGGTCAGGTAACGCCCAACCTTAATAGAGTGTTTCAACTCTTAACCACTACACTGTCCAGCTGGTGGATCAGAAGTGAGGGCCAAGTCACTGCCCAACTGTTCCTGACCTCCAGCTCAACCCCTCTCTCCAACTCCATACCCAGTCAGGGGCTCTTTCTGCTTCCTCCCCCATCCTGCCAGCTGCTTGCTTCTTGCTCTTTTCATCAAGGCCCAGCACAGACAGCAACCTCCATGCTGGCCGTGCCGGGAACCCACTACTGTCGATCTCCATGAGGAACAGCCACGTCCGCCATCCTTTGTCCCTGCACTCCGGGACTAACAGTAAAAAAGCCAGGATTATTGGGGAAGTAGCCCGCCTCCCAGCAGGTTTTTCCGAGAGTGGGTGGAACCTTCAGCACTCAGTGCCCCAATGGCGCCTGTAGTAATGGAGGGACTGCAGGAGACACCAGAGCCGGGGGTGTGGGGCGTGTGTGACACGGTATTCTTTCCCTTTGACGTGGCCCAATTGAGTGCTGGAGCTGTGAATGAGAGATGATTCTCGGATACTTTCCCAGTGCATTCAGCAGACAGGACAACTCACGGTTTATATGAAACAGAGGGAGTTAAGTTAACCCTTCTCTGTCTAACTTCAGCTTTCCTTTCAGCCCTGCCGGAGGAACAGGCACCCGCCCAGGGGACACTGGGTGATTTACAGAAGGCACCATTAGAAGCTGCTGGACTAATAGAGGTGACAGTGGAGGTTTTGCATAACTGCAGACAGTGGAAAGGGAGGAACCTTCTATATCTGTGATGATGTTGTGGCCGGTTATCTCGAGTGTTTTGGGTCCTACTTTGGATACGCAGAATTTGACTCCGTGACAGGGTAGGAACTGGCCGAGGAACTTGGTATCGCACAGTACCGAGGAGAGCAGAAGGGTGTGTGAAATGATTGATCCATCATTTGCTGAAGCATGGGCTGAAGCATGGGCTCTCTGAAGGATGATGTGAACGAGGGAAAAGGGCGTGAGGGAGAAAGGTACAGAGGAGGGAAAGGGGAAACAGGGTTCTAAAACGACCCTATCACAGAACAAGGTTTGCAGTGGCAGAATGAAGGGAGACGGGGTGCTGATCAGGATGAGCTGCCACCGAGCTCAACAGCGCCGCCTAATGGCTTGGTAGTCAAACACGTGGTTGAAATACTTACGTTCCCACTGTTATGAGCACTGGATCCCCAAAGAAATGATGCAATTCTGGACACAAAGTTTATTTTGCCGTTGATTGCGCACAGCCCAGGTGGGTTGGGATTTGTCACGATGTAACAATAGCCCATTGCCCCTGGAAGGACAACTGTGTTACGTACAATGCGTTGCCCGTGATGCTGATGAAAAGCCACGACTTGTATCCAGAGCTACCTATGGGGTGTCCAAGTTGTATATGTGTTCACCACGTGGTTGGATGGTGCAGCTGGACCGCTTGTAGAAACTAAAGTAGGAATCCGCCCCGTAAACTTTATTTGGAATGCCGGAGACTCTTGAACCACCCTAAACATGGCCACGTTCAATGCAACACTTTGGGAAAGAGAAGATACGGGACTGAACCGAGGGGATAAATTGAACTCGAGGTCTGTGGATACGTGTATAGTCAGGCAGGGTCAGGCAGAGACAATGGGTCGATCCACACAGAGACACAGAAACACGCTACACATTTTCTTATCCGCCTCTCCAGCTCTCCGCCGTGTTCTTTAACACATACGTGGTGATATGATTGAAACATACTCATCCCCTACTAGACTTTATGGCCATGTATTAGGGTTAAGGGTGGGTCCCGGACGAGCACCGAAATGTTCTGACTGTGACTATGTCAGTGAAGATGTTGGCGGGTTTTCTGGATATGAAAGTGTTTATTCACCATCACAAGCAGATCTTTTCTTGGCGACCCCCTCGTTAGAGTCCCCCAAACACAAACTAATCCAAGAGTTTATACTCTCGAGGAGAATGGTAACAGTAGGTGATTCAATACAATTTTACAAGCTACAATGACATAATTTACTTCAATATTCTGTGTGTCTCAATTAGCTCCATTGAAGTACATATTTACAGTGGGAGCGCATTGAATTGATAAGAAACCACTGAAGGTTCAGTCACCTTTGTTGGGACAAACTAATTCACACAAACATTCCAAACATTGTACTGGTTAATTATTTAATCGCAATGTGTCACCACGGGGTTTGCATCTGCCTGACGTAATTGGTTTGTAAATAATTTTAAAACAGTTATTTTTAAATCTGTTAAAATGTGTCTCTGTGGAGTGGCTAAATGGTATTTAAAACCGCAGGCATGTGCTGCCTTAACATTGCATTCCGAGAGATCGCCTGTAGCACAGTGGGGACAGGTCACTGGGCAGAGAAAATGCCTGCATTGTTGGATAGGTACAGAAGTGTGGAGAAAATATTGTACATGTTCATCGCCGTCATTGGAGTTCCTGGTGAGTGAGCAGAGCAATTCATGTTTGGTATTTCTGTGTGTTAACCGGTGTGAATCTGTTTATGATCATTTGACGAGCTTCTAACTTGATCATTGTAGAAATATCCGTCAGAGATATTGATCCTGTCAGATCAACACTCTGATTTTTCATATTTAATGACAAGCAGAGCTAAACTCCTGTCTCTCATCTAACTCACGGGATCGACCCGAACGTTGTTCTTGCCTTCAATGACGCCTTGTCCGGAGTTGTCCCAGTGTGGGGACAGGCAGCTCTCCCGCAAGTTGTGACTGGGAAGGGTTTACACTGTAAAGTTCACTGTGTCTAAGTTATTGACCAGAGAGAAACCCTGGTCCTGTGTTTCATGTCTCCCTGTGGAATCTGTCACAGTCGGATTTCACTGCCTGTCGGTCAATAACTGGGTCTGTAAACACAAAGTACACAGCTGGGGTCAAAGCAACACGTACAGCAAGCTGGATGAACTCAGCAGGTCGGACAGCATCCGTGGAAACGAGCAGTCAACGTTTCGGGCCGAGACGCGTTTCCACGGATGCTGTCCGACCGGCTGAGCTCCTCAGCTTGTTGTACGCGTTAATAATTGGGTCTGATCATCTGAACCAGTGTCCGCGGATCTGCTGACGAGAGTTATCGAATTGAGCTGCGCTGTAGAATTAATCCATTAACGGAGCCCTCAGACTCAGGTTACTGAGTTGTTCCTGCTTTCCCTCTGAGACGCGTCGGAAATTGCACCGCTTCGTCCTGTAGAAACGTCTCGGCCCAAAACCGAAGTTTGTCCAATTCCATGGATGCTGCCTGAGCTGCTGAGTCCCTCCAGTACTTTTTGTGTGTTGCTTCCCTCCGTATCATTTCTCGGCCCCATCAGATGCTTAGTTTCCAGGGGCCTGGTCAGTCACGGTTAAATCAGTGAAACCGGCTCCATCAGCGACTGGAATCTGGATCAGCACCGATCGTTATTGTTCATGAAGATCGCTTTTATCGCCGACGATTGTCCACACATTGTCCAATCTCCACACTGAAGAAGGCAAGTTGGAGACAGTGACCCATTAAATTAGCAGCCGTTCATAGACTGTAGTGCTCCAGACCTTTAGCTGAAACCCGATCCCTTGAGGAATTGTTTCAGTAATGCCCTCTGTCTGTTATCTCTCTCTCTCCCTCAATCTCTTCCCCCGTCCCCCTCCCCATCCCCCTCTCCCTCCCCCGATCCCCGCCTCCCTCCCCTCCCCCTCCCCTTCTCCCCCCTCCCCCACACGCAGTGAATGTAGTGGCGATCGTGATCCTGTCCCGGGGAAAGTGCGGCCTCTCTACCTGCACCACTCGCTACCTGGTGGCCATGGCAGCGGCGGATCTACTGACCATTGTCACCGAGGTCATTTTGACTCGGTTCATTAGGTCTTATTTCCCGTGGAGTTTTCTGAGCATCACCCCTGTGTGCCGTGTTCTCAATGCACTGATGACCGCAGCTGCACGCTGTTCTGTCTGGTTCACCGTCACTTTCACCGTTGATCGGTTTGTCGCCATTTCCTGCCCCAAGCTGAAAACAAAATATTGCACCGGGAAAACTGCGGCTATGGTTCTAACAACCACCGGCGTACTGTTTTGTCTGAAAAACTTTATCCACTACTTCATGTACCAACCCGCAGTGATCATCAACAATGTACCGTGGTTCTGTTTGATCAAGGACAATGTTTTCACTGACCCCGGATGGGTAGTATATGACTGGCTTGATACAGTTTTAACTCCGTTCCTGCCTTACACTGGGATCCTGCTGCTCAACGCTCTGACAGTCAGACACATTTTAGTGGCCAGTCGGGTCCGTAAGGGGCTGAAGGGTCAGAGCAAGGGGGAGAACCGCAGTGACCCGGAGATGGAGAGCAGGAGGAGGTCTGTGGTTTTACTCTTCACCGTCTCCGGCAGCTTTATCCTCCTATGGCTGACGGTGGTTGTAAATTTCATATATTATCAGGTCTCAGGAAAAGGATTTGATTTCAATGATTCTGAATTGATCTTTCACTACGTCGGGTATTTCCTGATGAATTTCAGCTGCTGCACGAACACATTTATTTACGCGGTGACTCAGTCGAAATTCAGGGAGCAGGCGATCAGCGCGGTGAAATATCCCGTCACTTCGATGCTTCAGTTGATTAATGGCGCCGCATCCTGAGTAGTCGCCAGAGGCGGCGGCAGAGTCTCCAGTCCGGGCTCCAGCTCCTCAGATTCACCGCCTGATCTCCCAAGTGTTATTCCCGAGCGGATTGTCCCATCGACCTGCAGTCCGGGTCGTTAAGATAGTGTGTGTGTGGGGAGGGGCAAAGCACCGTCCAAGAGAGTCAGAACCTCATTCTTCCCCCCAGATGCCAGACAAATAACTACTCCGGAATGCCGCCCGCACATTCGTCTGCGGATATGTCCATCTATTCCCATTCCGCTCACCAACTTCACTGTCAGACATTCCCACAAGACGGCGCGGGTCGAGTCCGATGCTCATTTACTAACCCAATGTGAATCACACCAGTCTCCGCCATCTCGTTTAATGATTTGCAAAATTAAGGCACTCCAACTTAATGGCGCATTCCCGTTATCAAATGGACTGGACTGTGGAGTAGAGAATTGGGAAATAAAATCCTCACTGCTTCTGTCTTCTAATGAAAGCTAGATTACCCGCAACAAATCCTATCGATTATACGTAATGAAACACAACACTGCGAATAAAATAAAATCACACACATGCCTTAAGAAAGCGGTTAAATTAAACCAATCAAGCCCCCAAAAATTGCAATGAAGCCTGTATGATTTCCTTCCTGATATGTTTCATCCTGAAATAGCATCTGTTCAACCGTTTCATAATGAAAAAACCTACACGATCCGGAAAAATGTTTTGCAATTGGACAAAAGGAATAATTAAGCTTAGTAAGACATCGCGAAATAATTCCTTCCCTTCTTGTTTCTCCCATAAACCCAGAACTTTCATGTTCCACCTCTAGTTCATGTCAATACAATTCCGTCCGTTCTTGTTTGACCCCTTTCTCCCCATACACCCAACACGTTTATGTATTCTGTGAAAGTGTACCCATTTTCCCATCAGTCTTTCCATAAGCTCCTAATTCTCAACATACATAACTCTGAACTTCTGATTTGTTAAGTGAAGCGTCTTTATCCACAGTTCAATTTTTGTAACCTAGAATCAACCCACTCATTCCCCTCAATACCTCTGTGTTCAGAGACCTATAAGAAGAAAATATATAAACAAGTACTTGAATATGAATGAATGCCTGGCGAGTTTCCAACAGTAAATCTGACCGACTGCTAGCATAACATGTTTAAGAGTCATCAAAACCGAAAAGTAATCTGAACAAATATAACGTTACGTGGGAAAAAATTTCTTCACCCACCTTAAGCCTAAAATGATGGCAACCAGTTGAGCTGTATATACTGATAAATGGTTACAAAGTAATTTTATATCGTTCTCTGTACTTTAGGCAAAAAGAATGGGCTACTCCAGCAGTCCCAGTCAAATTATCTTTCGTTCCATCTGTAAAAATGCTTACAAACTTGACACGATTCGTAACGATTGATGGTTAAAATATCATAATAATTTTCCTTAATATGCTAATAAGACAACAGATTCTCCGGCAGAACAGAATATTTACATTGTATTAAACTGTTCAATCTAAAATCGACTAATGTGATTGGGAAAAAAACAAAGTAGAGTTACTGAGAACGCGACACTGGGACATATTGCATAATCCAACAAGCCCATACTCCAAGCGTGATAAGAGCCCAGATATCCAAAACTAAAAACTCTCTTCCTGAGTGTTACCACCCGTCCTCTAACACACTTTCAACAGCATGATAATGTCTCTGCCCCCTGAAATTAATCAGGTATGTTAATATCAATTTCAGCCGCCGCAATTGTGGGGGTAATTATCCCATTTCACCCAGTAAAACCGAAACATGGGACGACTTTACTGAATAACAACACAATCTTAAAGTCTATGCTTGCATCACATCCAAGCATTTTAAAGCTGAAGATGAAGCTGATCCATAAGCCACACAGACAGCATCCAGACCAGATTTCATTAAACAATTCTAAATGGTTAACAAAGATTTCTGTCGAGCACCCAAGAATATCCACATAGACAGCAGAGAATATTTAATGCTCCTTTTTATTTATCAGTTATTATACCGATGTCGTGATTCCATGTCAGCTTATTGTCCACCCACATGCCTGAAAATCTTTGTACTGGCACGTCTTCAAGAGTTTGATTGTAGATAGATAGATAGATAGATAGATAGATAGATAGATAGATAGATAGATAGATAGATAGATAGATAGACAGACAGATAGATAGATAGATAGATAGATAGATAGATAGATAGACAGACAGATAGATAGATAGATAGATAGATAGATAGATAGATAGATAGATAGATAGATAAATAGATAGACAGACAGATAGATAGATAGATAGATAGATAGATAGATAGATAGATAGACAGATAGATAGATAGATAGATAGATAGACAGATAGATAGATAGATAGATAGATAGATAGATAGATAGATAGATAGATAGATAGATAGATAGATAGATAGACAGATAGACAGATAGATAGACAGATAGATAGATAGATAGATAGATAGATAGATAGATAGATAGATAGATAGATAGATAGACAGATAGATAGATAGATAGATAGATAGATAGATAGATAGACAGATAGACAGATAGATAGACAGATAGATAGATAGATAGATAGATAGATAGATAGATAGATAGATAGATAGATAGATAGACAGATAGATAGATAGATAGATAGATAGATAGATAGATAGATAGATAGATAGATAGATAGATAGATAGATAGATAGATAGATAGATAGATAGATAGATAGATAGATAGATAGATACTTTATTCATCCCCATGGGGAAATTCAACTTTTTTTCCAATGTCCCATACACTTGTTGTAGCAAAACTAATTACATACAATACTTAACTCAGTACTTAAATACTTACAATACTTAAATCATCTGCAAATCATCAATTAAGCTTATTTGTAAAACACACAACTTATGTTTAGCTACTGAAAGCTTATATCTCCATCTATTTCCCTTCTGTTCAAACAGATTAATAGATAATTGCAACTCCATACACTAAAATTCAAATTTCTACCTCTAATCCAGAAAGCTCCTTCATCTGTACATAGTAATTTACCGACGCTATCTCGGAAAGAATCATTAATCATATTATTAAATAATAAAGGGTTACAAATACAGTCTTGTGCGGTCCCAGTCGCTCTCTCATACACACCGGGATATATCTTTCCCACCCTTACTTGCAGGGACCTTCCAAATGATCACAAAAAAATACCAGAAAAAATGTTGCAATCTACCCACTCCTAATTTCCAAAAGTCCTTCCTTCCATAAATATTACATGCCTTTTCAATGTCAAAAGTTCTGTCATTGCAACAACTTACTTTAACTGTGCTTTCCTAATATCGTATTCCAAATACAAAACTGAATCCAATATCATTCTCCCCTTCCACAATACACTCTGATAAAATGATAAATTGCCTCCCTCTTCAGAAATATAATTCAACCGTTCCAGTACTATCCGTCCATAAGTTTACATGAATGAGAGGTTAACCATATTGGTCCATAACTGGAAGGATCAGACAGGGATCTCCGTGTTTAGAATAGGCAATACTATTGTCATTTTCCACAAGTAGTACATATTAACCACTTTAATACCCCACCTGTTGAATGATGTATTTCTACTACAAATGCCACATAAGTTTAACTCACATTCACAATTCTATACCTTGCCCTTTTCCTTATGAAACTGGTAACACCAGTTACACCAAGATGTCTTTCTGCAGCTCTCAGAATAATTTTAATTTCCTCAGTAGGACGAGGAATTTGATCAGTACAATTCACCACATCCGTTATAAACTTCACAAGCTTCATTTCATCCAGCAATAAAGTATTTCCGCCTCTCCCTATGACAGACGTTCACATTAACTAATCTTCTCAATTGACCGATAGGCGCCTCAGCCAGTGACAGCAGGGGACAGAGGTCGGTCTGAGCTACGATAGGCCGGGTGGAAATCAGCCTCATGTTCACACCCTCTTCTTCTGCTCCATCGCCGTTGCGAAGTTCAGAGAGCAGCTGCTGTCGGAGTCTCCGTCCTCGGCTTTCACAAAGACGGGTATGGTTCCCCTTCGACGCCTCGGTGGGTCCGTTCCAGCGATGTTTGTGGTGGCGGAGGAAAAGTGTTTTGCCAGTTGTTTCTTTTTTTACACAACATCAGTGTAGAGAAAAGATAAAAAATACACTAATTTTAAAAATACATAAATAGTGCAAGAATGGATTCATCAATTAGTGTTCCCCGTTTCTACTTAGATATTGCCCTCGGGAATTAGTCATTTCCTCCTTGGGCAAAATACAGGTTGTCCACTCTGTCTGTGTCTCTCACATTCCGATAAACGTCTGCCAGACCTCCCTCAGCGTCCACCGATCCAGAGAAAATCAGCCTAAACTGTCCAATCTCTCCTTATCCAGGCTGCAACCCGGTAAACCTTTTCTACTCACCGTCTACAACCTTCACATTCTTCCGATGATAGGATTGCAACACCTCAGATGCAATGAAACTAGAGATTTATGAACCTGTAACATACCTACCTGACACCGAAACTCAGTGCCTCGACTACTGAAGACAAGCAGGCCGGACATCGCCTTTACCATCCCATCACCCTGCGCAGCCGCTTTCAGGGGGTTACACACAGGGATCCTCCGTATCCTGGTGAATTTCCTCTGCAGTCACCTGCAGAATATATCCTTTGTATGGAATGCTGAACAGAACTGAATGCAACATTTGAAGAAACATACCAATTCAGGCACCATCTATGGTGAGGCATAGAGCCGACGTTTCGAATTAGACACTTTACTTTCAGCATTAACACTGGCAGTTCCTCGCCGACTTGGTGCCCAACAAAATAGTCCCGTCTGCTGCGTGTGTCCCATCTCCTCTGGTCATGAATTAGCTTGAATAGTCACATGGGCACAGGAGCTGAAGGCTATTTTTTTCCGCTGTAAGAGTCTTTGATTAAATCTTTCTTATTCCGTACCTAACTGCAATGTATTTTAACTTTGTATAATTACAAAAGATGTAGTGTTTGGTCAATTAACGGGAAATAAGGTGGATAATTTCCTCAAAACCTGTTGGGATATATATTGGGAACTGGACCAATATATTTGTTTTCTCTCCAGCCAAAAGTAAGATCCCAGAAAAGTGACTATAAATGTTTTTAAGTAGGGGGTGGTTCATCCTGGAAAATATAAACTCACGCAGTGGTAGGAAAGTTTTTGGAAACGATTCTTAGGAATAGGATATAGAGTTCCGGAACACCACCTGGATAAACAGACCCATCGGCTCTTCCAATCTGTGATAACCTGTTTTCCGGCCTAGTCCTATCGACCTGCACCAGGACCATAACCTTTCATACTCCTCCCGTCCATGTACCAATCCAAATGTCTGCAGCTTTCACCACTTCCTCTGGCAAATTCACACTCACACTGCTTTCTGAATTAAGAAACCCCCTCTCATCTCCCCCTGAAACAATTCACCGTTTACATTTAACTTACGACCTCTTATCCAGCGACTACAGTACCCACTGACGTCACACTCTGTTCTCTGACTGGGAACGATTGATCAAGTTGACCAGTCGGAAACTGGTTTAACTTTTTGTAAGGCCTCTGGATATGACACTCAACTGTACTTTTGTGCGTTGAACTGCAACTGCCTCTATTTTCTCAAGCAACATAGATACTATTTTCACATTTTCACCTCTTTCGTGAGTGACGTTCAGATAACTACTTGAACGACAGGTAGCTCAGCAAGTGAGAGCAGGGGACAGCGGCGGGTCTGAACTACGATAGGCCGGGAGGAAATCTGTGCCATACTCAGCCCCTCCTCTTCCACTCCATCACCCTGGCGGAGTGCAGCGAGTTGCTGCTCTCGGTGGTATTAGGAAAAGATACAAAATTACACTAAATTGCAACATACGTAAGTAGTGCAAAAATGACTCATCAGTTGAGTTTCTAGCTTTTACCTTAAGTACATGTGCTCGGCAATTAGACATTTCCTCCTTAGGGGATGAAGATACATGTTGTCCACTCTGTCTGTGCTTCTCATATTCCAATAAACTTCTGTCAGACACCGCTCAGGCTCTGCAAAAAATCCCAAAATTTTCCAAACTCTACTTATTTAGTCAAGATCCTGGCAAACCTCTCTGCCCACCGTCCAAAACCTCCATATTTTCCTATAATAGAATCGCAGCGCTTCAGATGCGATTAAACTAGATATTTATAAATCTACTAAAGACAGGCAGTCCCGACACCGCCTTTACCACCCACCCTGAGTAGCCACTTTCAGGGAGTTATACACTGGGATCCGCCACAATCCCGCTTGATGTCCCGCGGAGTCCTCCAGCACAAACTGTCCTTTGTATAAAATGCTAACGGGAACTGAATGCAGTATTTGAGGAAACATACCAGGTCAGGCACCATCTACTGAGCAGATGATACCCTTCACTTTCAATATTGCCACTGGTACTTACAGGCCGAACTTGGTGCCCACCAAGACAGACCAGGGATCACCATTGCAAACTTTTGTCTGTATTTTTCATGCTTCCTGATATTTTTCCAGCGTTCCCAGATTCCTCTGCTCTCTGCAGACCACAATCTCCTACCATTCACCCTACACTGGTTGTTCCTGGCAAAGTGCAACACATCACACTGGTCCACATGTCATTGCAGCTGCAAAATCTTCAGCCGATTTACCCAGCTGCTACAGACATCTTCAACTTTCGATAATCTACTTCGCTGTCCACTCGCGCTCTGAATCTAGGTGTCATCTGTAAATCCAGTTTACCGTATTACCACTGAAATCCAAATACTTAAAGTGGCATGCAAGAGTTTGGGCAACCCTGGTCAAAATTTCTGTTACTGTGAATAGCTCAGTGAATAGAAGATGAACTGGTCTCCAAAAGTCATAACGTTAAAGATGAAGCTGTCACGGTCCCTTCTGGAAATCGCCCGCCTGGCTATTTTCTTCAGCAATTGAGCCTCATTCATCTCGTTTAGTTCCCAGTCATTCCCAAGTTCCACTAACTACACACACCCGCTGTCCATCAGCAAATGCTGTATGAAAACCCTGTGACCACAACAAGGAGTTGCCAGCTCGTTGGTCGACTCGTGTTTGAGTAACCTCGTTCCATGGTTCTTAAGACAATCAGTTCTAAGTCTAGCATCACTCCTGAATTCTCTGCTAAGACCAAGACTCGGGGTAAAGATTCCCTTGGCACCAATTACACGCTCGCTCCGACCGTAACGCCTCCCGACTCGGGCTCCGCGCCCGTGTTCAGCACTTGGGTTCGTTCCACCGCCACGTCCTTGCAACAGAGCGAACTAGCCACGATGAACCCAGCGGACACGGATCCCGTACAACAGGCCCTGGCCAGCCAGGGTTACCTATTGGGCGCCCACGACCAACTACTTCGGGAGATCACGGAAAACCTTCGGACACTGACCACGAATGTGCAGAAGGTCAGTGAACAAGTGGACAGGGTCTCCGCTTCTTTTTCTCCGTCCCCTCCAAGAACGCCGGCTACCTAAACCGCAGTGCTCGGGATGGCTTCGCCCCCGGAATCAGCAACACCATCCCCTCGAGAGCCCTATGTACCCGAGACTGAACCCTACGCCGGGGACCTCGGTAGGTGCCGAGCCTTCCTGTTACAATGCTCCCTAGTCTGTGAGCTGCAGCCGCATACCTACACTTCCAATAAACCAAAGATTGCGTACATCATGGGGCTGCTACGAGGGGATGCCTTGGCCTGGGCAACCGCGATATGGGATAACCGACCAGAGGTTTGTTGCTCCTACTCCTCCTTTGTCCCCGAAACGAGAAAAGTCTTTGAACAATCCATTCGCGGAAAGGTTGCTCACTCTTCGTCAGGTTTCGCGAAGTGTGGTCAGGTTCCGGACCGTAGCCATAGACTCTGGGAGGAATGACGAGGTCCTACGGGAGGCGTTTCGACAGGCCCTCTCTGACCAGATAAAGGATGAGTTGGCCGCGCGGGACGACACGGACTGTCTGGACTCTCTGATCTCGCCAGCCATTCAATTAGATTATCGATTTCAGGAGCGTCTGAGAGAGAGAACCAGTTGCCCGCTCCTCGGGGAAGTCCACGGTCCACCTTACCAGTCACAAACAGCTCCCCTTACTCAGCCGCTCCCAGTGTGGCTCCTGCCACGACCGTCCCCACCCCCCTAGTGGAGGAACCGGTGAAGCTGGGACGGAACTGTCTCTCCCCGGCCGAACGAATTCGGAGGTGGAGAGCTTGGGATTGCTACTATTGTGGCCAGCCAGGACATCTCCGGGATACCTGCCCTCAAGCGGCCGAAAGGGAGGGCATCAGTGAAAAAGGTTACCCTGGTGAGCCGGACGATACTCCCTTCAGCCCCCAGACTCGGATGCTGATCCTGGCTCCCGTGAATTACCAACGACAGTCTCTGTCCCTGTCCGCTTTAGTGGATTCCGGTGCCGCAGGCAATCTGCTGGACGAAGACATAGCCTCCCAGGCTGGAATACCTCGAGAGCCGCTAACTACCCCGCTGGAGGCCCGGGCCCTGGACGGAAAACTGCTGGCTCGGGAGACACACTGTACGCCGCCACTGACCTTGATCCATGTCCGTCAAGTCCTCTAGAGACTATTGGAAAACCAATTATTTGTGAAGGCGGAGAAATGTGAGTTCCACGTTCCTTCGGTCAGCTTCCTGGGTTATATCACCGAGAGCGGGCAGGTGAGAGCAGACCCCGAGAAGATCCAGGCAGTGGAAGAATGGCCTAGGCCCACGACCCGCAAACAACTTCAACGATTCCTGGGGTTTGCGAATTTCTACCGCCGATTTATCAGAGACTGCAGTCGAGTGGCGCCCCCCCTTACCCGGAGTAACTCGCCTACTACCCCCTTTTGTTGGGACTCCGAAGCCAACTCGGCATTCACCGACCTAAAGAGGCGTTTCACCACCACTCTCATTCTGGTCCATCCGGACCCAGCCCGTCAATTCATTGTCGAGGAGGACGCCACAGACTCCGGGATAGGAGCAGTCCTGTCCCAACTATCAATTTCGGACGAAACGCTTCAGACCTGCGCCTTCTATTCTCGCCGACTGTCCCCCGCCGAGCAGAATTATGACTTGGGGAATCGGGAACTCCTGGCAGTCAGATTAGCATTGGAAGAATGGAGGCAATGGCTGGAGGGGGCAGAACATCCGTTTGTGGTATGAACTGATCATAAAAACCTGGGGTACATTCAGACTGCCAAACGTTTGAACTCCCGCCAGGCCGGTTGGTCATTATTTTATGGACCGTTAAAGTTTGCCCGCAAGAACGGGAAGCCGGACGCGCCGTCCCACCAATACGACTCCAAGGAGGACACTTCCAGCCCAGAGGCTGTCCTCCCACCACCCTGCGTGGTTGCCACCCTCACTTGGTAGATGGATTCCAAAGTAAAAGAAGCCCAACGGGATGACCCCGACACCGGCAATGGGCCCATCGATGGCCTGTATGTGCCCGTTTCCGTCAGGTCCCAGGTTCTCCAATGGGGCACAAGTCGCGGTTCGCCTGCCACCCCGGGAGTGATCGGACCCTAACCCTGCTGAAAAAGCCCTTTTGGCGGCCGTCCATGGAGGCGGATCCCCGTTCCTATGTCTCGGCACGTTATATCTGTGCCCGGGGAGAAGCCTCTCATACTCTTCGTCCTCCCCCTGGTCATCCCTGGTCACACATCGCCCGATACTTCGTTACCGGTCTACCCCCTTCACATGAGAACACCACCGTACTCACCGTGGTAGACTGATTCTCCAAGGCGGTGCGCTTCATTGTCCTCCCTAAACTCCCTTCCTCTCCAGAACCCGCAGATCCTCTCGTCCGTCTTCCGTCTCCACGGAATCCCCACGGACATCGTCTCCGATCGAGGTCCCCAGCTCGTCTCACAGGTATGGGCCTTCTGTCAAGCCTCAGGTGCATCGGTCAGCCTGTCATCCGGCTTCCACCCCCAGACGAACGGGCAGGCGGAACGGGTTAAACACGACCTGGAGGCGACGCTACGTTGTGTAACGGCAAACAACCCATCGACCTGGAGCGGCCACACACACACACACACACACACACACACACACACACACACACACACACACACTCACACTCACACACGCACACACACACACACACGCACACGCACACACACACACACGCACACACACACACACACTCACACACACACATACACTCACACACACACACACACACGCACACACACACACACACACACACACACACACACACACACAGACACACGCAGACGCACACACATACACACACACACACACACACACACACGCACACACGCACACCAAAACATGCTTCCGGATCGGGTAGGATTTTTCTTTATGAAATGGTTGAACAGATGCTATTTCAGTGTGAAACATATAAGGAAAGAAGTCATGCAGACTTCATTGAAATTTTGGTTGGCTTGATTGACTTCATTTAATCGCTTTCTTAAGTCATAGGGTGACTTTAATTTAATTCGCAGTATTGTGTTTCATTACGTATATAGAGAGGGAATGCGCCTTTAGGTTGGTGTGTCTTAATTTTGCCTTTCAATAAACGAGATGGTGGAGACCGGTGTCTACATTGGGTTAGAAAATGAGTATCTGACTCGACCCGCACCGTCTTGTGGGATGTCTGACAGTGACGTTGGTGAGCGGAATGGGAATAGATGGACATATCCGCAGACCAATGTGCGGACGGCATTTCGGAGTAGTTCTTTGTCTGGCATCTGTCGGGAAGAATGAAGTACTGACTGTTTTGGACGGTGCTTTGACCCTCCCCACACACACTATCTTAACGACTCGGACTGCCGGTCGATGGGACAATCCGCCCGGGAACAACAGTTGGGAGATCAGGCGGTGAATCCGAGGAACTGGAGCCCGGACTGGAGACTCTGCCGCCGCCTCTGTCGACTACTCAGGATGCGGCGCCATTAATCAACTGAAGCATCGAAGTGACGGGATATTTCACCGCGCTGATCTCCTGCTCCCTGAATTTCGACTGAGTAACCATGTAAATAAATGTGTTCGTGCAGCAGCTGAGACCCATCAGGAAAAACCCGAAGTAGTGAAAGATCAATTCAGAGTAATTGAAAAAGACCCCTTTTCCCGAGACCTGATAATATATGACATTTACAACGTATGTCATCCACAGCAGGATGAAGCTGCCAGAGAGGGTGAAGAGTAAAACCACAGACCTCCTACTGCTCTCCATCTCCGGGTCACTGCGGTTCTCCCCCTTGCTCTGACCCTTCAGCCCCTTACGGACCCGACTGGCCACTAAAATATGCCTGACTGTCAGAGCGTTGAGCAGCAGGATCCCAGCGAAAGGGAGGAACGGAGTTAAAACTGTATCGAACCAGTCATATCCCACCCACCAGGGGTCAGTGAAATAATGGTCCTTGATAATACAGAACCACGGTACATTGTCGATGATCACACTGGGTTCCCGGACAAAGTATCGAGGAACGTTTCTCAGACAGGACAGTACGCCGGTTGTTGTTAGAACCACAGCCGCAGTTTTCCCGGTGCAATATTTTCTTTTCAGCTTCTGGCAGCAAATGGCGACAAACCGGTCAAAGGTGAAAGTGACGGTGAACCAGACAGAACAGTGTGTGGCTGTGTAGCTCAGTACATCGATAACACTGCACACAGGGGTGATGTCCAGAAAACTCCACCGGAAGTAATACCCTTTGATTCGAATGAAAATGACCTCGGTAACAACGGTCAGTAGATCCGCCGCTGCCATGGCCACCAGGTAGCGAGTGGTGCAGGTAGAGAGACCGCATTTTCCTTGGGACAGGATCACGATCCCAGTAAATTCACTGGAGAAAGACAAAGGGAGAGAGAGAGAACAGACACTGGGCATTACGGACCCCATTCCTCAAGGGATCGGGTTTCAGCTAAAGGTCTGCAGCGCTACAGTCTATCAACGGCTGCTAATCTAATGAGTCACACTGTCTCTGAACTGCCTTCATCAGCGTGGAGATAGGACAATGTGTGGACAATCGTCAGCGATAAAAGTGATCTGCATGAACAACAACGATCGGTGCTGATCCCGATTCCAGTCGCTGATGGGGCCGGTGTCACTGATCTAACCGTGACTGACCAGGACACTGGAAACTCAGCGTCTGACAGGTCCGAGAAGGGATACAGAGGGGAGCAACACACACTAAATACTGGAGGGACTCAGCAGGTCAGGCAGCATACTGTACATGGAATTGAACAAACTTCGGTTTTGGGCCGAGACTTTTCTACAGGACGAAGCGGTGCAATTTACGACGCGTCTCAGAGGGAAAGCAGGAACAATTCAGTAACCTGAGGCTGAGCGGCTCCGTTAATGGATGAATTCTGCAGCGCAGTTCAATTCGATAACTCTCGTCAGCAGATCCGCGGACACTGGGTCAGGTGATCAGACCCAATTGTTGACCGACAGGCAGTGAGATCCGACTGTGACAGACTCCACAGGGAGACGTGAAACACAGGACCAGGGTTTCTCTCTGATCAATAACTCCGAAACAGTGAACTTTACAATGTAAACCCCTCCCAGTCACATCTTGCGGGAGAGCTGCCTGTCCCCACACTGGGACAACTCCGGACAAGGTGTCATTGAAGGCAAGAACAACATTCGAGTCGATTCCGTGTGTTAGATGAGAGACAGGAGTTTAGTTGCGCTTGTCATTAAATATGAAAAATCAGAGTGTTGATCTGACAGAATCAATATCTGAGACGGATATTTAAACAATGATCATCATGTTAGAAGCTTGTCAAATGATCATAAACAGATTCACATGGTTAACACACGGAAATACCAAACATGAATTGCTCTGCTCACTCACCAGGAAACATGGCCTTTCATCTTTCGATACGTTTCCATAGAACCATAGAACACTACAGCACAGTACAGGCCCTTCAGCCCTCCATGTTGTGCCGACCCATATAATCCTTAAAAAAAGGTCCTAAACCCACACTACCCCATAACCCTCCATTTTTCTTTCATCGATGTGCCTGACCAATTTCAGTTTTTTCACCCGTTACTCTTCTCAGCTCTGGTGAATACAGCCCCAGAAGCACGACACAAGCCATTCAATCCTGCAGCTCTTTTGTGATCCACCTTTGATCCCTGTCTCTCCGGATCCTTCTTCAGTGAACGGGGTTACCCTTCCTCTCACCGAGCTGGATTCCTCACTCAGAATCTCACGGCCAACCGTCCTCAACACGTCTTCCGCCTCATTAACAGGGAAACAGTCCCTCTTGTCCTTGCCCACCATTCCATGAGCCTCCGCATCCACCGTGTCGTTGTCTACAACTACCGCCGTCTTCAACGGGATCCTACCACCAATCCTATCTTCACCACCAGGCCCATCCCAGAACTCTCTCCTCTCTCTCTCTCTCTCTCTCTCCCCCCCCCCTCCCACTCCCTCTCTCCCTCCCACTCCCTCTCTCCCTCTCCTGCAGGACACTGTACAAACCCAGTCCTTCACTAAAGGGGCACAGATGCATATAACTCAACGTGCTAACGCAAGTGAACAGCTGACCTGCACACACTCAATCTTGTTATCCACTTGTATGCATGTGTAGAATCCCAGCACTGCAGGGGCAGAAATAAGTAAAACACTGCTATTAGATAGAAAATTATGGATACAATCAATTACACTCTCCCCCTCCCTGAGCGTATCTTTCAGAATATGTAGGAAAGGGAGGGACATAGTTCACACACAATCAGAAGTAGATTATTTCTCTTTGGCATTGTTCAGCACAGACACCGTGATCCGAGACGCCATTTCTGTGCTGCAATGTTCTGTATTCTCGACTATCCTTAATGACATTGCTGTATCTGTGGCAACGAGAGGTACTCCACGATGATGCGCTCACTGGTGCCAGCGCTACTCATGATTCAGAGCAGATACGGGCACGGAGAACAACCAGATGTGGTCGTCCACAATGGCTCTAAATAACAGAGAGAAAGAGCGAGAGAGTGTTGGAGACCCTGTAGAAACCAAGTCCTTCACAAAAGGAGCACAGACAATGCGCTGTCCAGTGAACACTCTGACCTGCACATACTCAGTCTTGTTATCCACTGTTACACCCGAGAAGAGGGGCAGATCATGGGGCAGATTTCCACACAGCCTCTCGTAACTCAGACGCAGCTCCTCCCCTTCTGTGGCTGGCTGAGGTGACTGTCGGTCAAATGAGATCTCAGACGATGTTTAGTTAATATGAACGTCAGTTATGGAGAGTGACCTTACAAAAAGTTAAACGGAATGGTGAGAAAATATTACCAGTCAGAGAACTGACTGAATTCAGTGGATAAACGTCGGCATCACTGTTCTCTTACTAAAGATATTTCACTTCTGGACAAAATGAAGTGTGTGACGATTACAACTAATATACTGAATTGTACTGCAGTACTGAGGAAATTAAGATTATTGTGAAAGCTGCAGAAAAGTATCTTGGTGTAACTGGTGTTATGTTGTCAAGTTCGTTTTTCCGAGATCCGTATACGCTTGAGACAAATGCAAGACACAGACATCTATAACTTATAAAGGTTTATTTAAACCAGCGCAAGCTTGTCGGGGAGAACCGCTCACCTAAACACTGTAGCGCATGCAGAGTTCAGACAAGCAATACTCTCCGAACAGGGGAACAATTCTTTCTTTTATATACTACTTGCAAGACAGCTCAGTCGCATACACAAGATACAGTTTTGCCACATCCCAGGTCACATGCTTCGGAACAGAGATAATACGAGACAAAGGACACTTAATCGCCTAAAGCAGAAGTAAAGGTCAGCCACCCAAGAACAATATGCGTGATTAAAGACTTCCTTATTTTTCAACTAAAGTATCTTATCTTTAGCCTTGGTTCAGCATTTTCAGAGAACAAAATATATTGCCACCTCTTGCATGTGAGACAAAGAAGCCCGTAGCGTAGTTTAACATCTAATTTCTTACATGTCAGCAGGACAAATTAACCCTAAAGCCTCACTATAGGAAGGATGTGGAGGCATTGGAAAGGATACAGAGGAGATTTACCAGAATGCTGCCTGGTTTAGAGAGTCTGGATTACGAACAGAGATTAAGGGAGCTAGGGCTTTACTCTTTGGAGAGAAGGAGGATGAGAGGAGACATGATAGAGGTGTACAAGATATTAAGAGGAATAGACAGAGTGGACAACCAGCTCCACTTCCCCAGGGCACCACTGCTCAATACAAGAGGACATGGCTTTAAGGTAAGGGGAGGGATGTTCAAGGGGGATATTGGAGGGAAGTTCAAGGGCGATATTTGAGGAAGGTTTTTCACTCAGAGAGTGGTTGGTGCGTGGAATGCACTGCCTGAGTCAGTGGTGGAGGCAGATACACTGGTTAAGTTTAAAAGACTACTAGACAGGTATATGGAGAAATTTAAGGTGGTGGGTTATATGGGAGGCAGGGTTTGAAGGTCGGCACAACATTGTGGGCCGAAGGGCCTGTAATGTGCTGTACTATTTTATTTTCTGTGCTCTATGTTCTATTAAGCATCTCACCCTTCCTTTTTATCATTCTATGATAACCAACTAAATAGGAGCCGAAAAAGTTGCTGCTATCTTGGTGGTAATGATTTTACAGCAAGTATTTAAACAAGTCAGTAATACACAGCATACAATGATTGTAACAGCAGGATTATTAATCCATGTAATAGGTACGAGTTCCAAGATTTCCCTAGCAGCCACCCCAACCATCCATCTCCAAGACTAAATCCCTGCCTAGTCATCCAGCTGTTTCTTTATATATTGATGGCATGGGGGATATTGTATGATTCGTCCGTAACATGCGATAATCTTATTTTCCCATTTTCCTGATCTGCCTATGTCCGTGTCCAGAGTCCCAGCTTCGCAACACTACTTGCCCTTTTATGGGTCGTCATATCGCCTGCAAGCCACACCACAAAGTCAGCAATTCTGTCATCAAAATCATTCTTTGTCTATCTTGGCTTTGTGTTCCTCGAAGAATTCCAACAGATTTGTCAGGCAAGATTTCCCCTTAAGGGAAGGCATGCTGTCTTTGTTCTATTTTACCATGTGCCTCCATGTACCCAAAAGCTCGTTCATTTTTATTAGCCTTTTTAAAAGTTTCTACAATGCAACAACAAAATACATTAAAAATTAGGTTTGTACAGTGCAAAACGAACGTATCAAATTTACAGTTCATAACAGCTAAGGAAAAGCTCCTATAATAGAATCCTATAAAGTTAGTTACCGCTCCCCATCCTCCCACTACCCAACCCCAAGCCAACCTTACGATATATAGAAAAGTTATTCAGGACTTTTATCATCACAGAGCTGTATTTATAAAATGAAGGTATACTGTATTGCTTACTACCTGAGCTATAATATGTTTACACATAAAAATACATAAATCTTAACCGAAAGAAACTGGAAGTAAGAGATGTAAATGCAAAAAAAGGAGGGACGAACCCTTAAGCTAAACGGGAATTATGAATGTATTCAAGAAAAGGTCTTCACACTTTTTGGAACTTTATGTACGAAGTAAGAAGTGAATAATGAATCTTTTCAATGTCTAAGCACGACATAATGTCTCTGAGCCATTGAGCATGAGTGGGTGGGTCAACATCTCTCCACCGAACAAGGACTGCACGTCTGGCCACAAGACAGGCAAAAGACAATGTTCGACGTTTATTCGGACTCAGACGCGTGTCAGCTTCTCCCGAGGTGCCGAAAAGAGCAATCAGAGGATTAGGTTCCAAGTAGCAATTTAATACATGGGATAAAGTTAAAAAGACATCTCCTCAGAATTTCTCCAAGCCAGGACAAGCCCAATAAGGGAATACGCCTAGCCCCCTTTACCCTTGTTGCAACAGGGACTAATATCAGCATAGAACCGCGATAAATTAGTTTTAGGCATATGAGCCCTGTGTACAACCTCGAACTGTAAAAGGCAGTTCATCTTTTTCAGCCTTCTATGCAGGATTTCACTCTTCAAGACTGGCACAGAAAAGCCATTGTGTGCTTTTAAGATCTTTTCATAGACAATCGCCTTGAAACTCTTGAACAACTGTCTGTAAAGTTCAACCTACCCAACACTCACTTTTTCAGGTACCTCCGGATTGGACCTTTAATACCAAACTTTCCTGAGCCACCCGATACAAATGTTGTGGACTTGTTTCTTCGGTTGAACCTTTTTTTTTCCTTCGGCAGTGTGTACGGGCATGCCTATGCAAGCGCGTGAAAGTCAGCCTGTGAGACAGTGGGAGAGTTTAAAAAGTGAGCAGATTGAGAAGGGGCGATCGTTTCTTCGGTAGTTTAAACGGGGCACGACTGCGCAAGCGAGTGAAAGTCGGCGCGTGAGACAGCGGGAGAGTTTAAAAAGCGAGCAGATTAACTGAGCGGGCGTCGTAGGAGCGGGCGACGGAACAGTGGGAGACAGAGTAGGAAGGTTTTGGCTTGAGGGGCTTCGGCGAGCAGAGGCTGAGGACGAGCTTCACTCCAAGTGAAGTAAGGCCGGGTAAGCTCCTTTAATTAATCTAATTAGCTTAGGAGTAAGTAATGGAGGCAGCAGTTAGGACAGTCGAGTGCTCCGTTTCCAGTATGTGGGAGGTCAGGGCGAGCACAATTGTCCCTGATGACTACACCTGCAAAACGTGCATCCAGCTGCAGCTCCTGACAAACCGAGTTACTTTGGATACTGTTGGTGGGGACGACCTACCAGGGACAAGTTGCACTGGTTGCGACTCTGGCACCGAGACTGGACCCTCAGCTCAGAAGGAGGGGAAAGAGGAGAGCAGCAGTGACAGGGGATTCGATAGTTAGGGGGACAGATAAGAGATTCTGTGATCGAGAATCCCGGATGGTCTGTTGCCTCCCTGGTGCCAGAGTCCGCGATATCTCGGATCGAGTTCTCAGTATTCTTATGAGAGAGGGTGAGCAACCAGATGTCGTGGTCCATACAGGGACCAATGACGTGGATAGGGAGGAGGAGGATGTCCTGTAAAGAGAGTTTAGGGAGTTGGGTGCAAAGTTGAAGGACAGGACCTCCAGGGTTGCAATCTCAGGATTGATACCTGTGCCCCATGCTAGTGAGGCCAGAAATAGGAAGATAATGCAGCTAAAGACGTGGCTAAGGAGTTGGTGCAGGAGGGAGAGCTTCATATTTCTGGACAATTGGGCCTTGTTCCAGGGATGGTGGGACATGTTCCGACGGGATGGGTTACACCTGAACTGGAGGGGGACTAACGTACTTGTGGGAAGGTTTTCTAGTGCTGCTCCGGGGGGTTTAAACTAGATTTGCAGTGGGAGGGGAAACAGAGTGTTAGAGCAGATAGTGAGGTGGAGGAGGCTAAAGGTCATGCGAGAACTGCAAGTATAGTGCATGGAGTAAAGCCAGATCTAACATATAAAGATGTTTTGAGGAAAGAGAAACAGAATAAAGGGTGTAAAGGTCATAAGGTAGAAGGGCTAAAGTGCGTGTACATCAATGCAAGAAGCATCAGGAACAAAGGTGATGAACCTAGAACTTGGATACATAAATGGAATTATGATGTAGTGGCCATTTCAGAGACATGGCTGGCACCAGCGTAGGAATGGATTCTTAAGATTCCTGGATTTCGGTGCTTTAAAGGGATAGAGAGGGGGGAGAATGGGAGGTGTGGTGACATTACTGGTCAGGGATACTATTACAGCTATAGAAAGGGTGGGCAATGTAGCAGGACCCTGTTTTGATTCAGTATGGGTAGATGTCAGGAACAGGAAGGGAGCAGTTACTGTATTGGGAGTATTCTATACACCACCTGGTAGAAACCGAGATACATAGGAGCAGATTGGGAGACATAGGGTTGTTCTCCTGGGTGACTTTAACTTCCCTAATATTAATTGGCATCTAATTAGTTCCAATGGTTCAGACGTGGCAGAGTTTGTTAAGTGTGTGCAGGTCGGGTTCCTGTCACAGTATGTTGACATGTAGTCCACCGACTAGGAAGAATGCCATACTAGATCTAGTATTAGGTAACGAAGCGGGTCAGGTCACAGATCCATCAGTGGGTGAGCATCTGGGGGACAGTGACCACCGCTCCCTGACCTTTACCATTATCATGGAAAAGGATAGAATCAGAGAGGACAGGGAAGATTTTAATTGGGGAAGGGCAAATTATGAGGTTATAAGGTTAGAACTTGCGTGTGTGAATTGGAATGATGTTTTTGCAGGGAAATGTACTATGGACATGTGGTCGATGTTTAGGGATCTCTTGCAGGATGTTTGGGTTAAATTTGTCCCGGTGAGGGAGATAAAGAATGATAGGGTAAAGGAACTATGGTTGCAAGTGAGGTGGAGAATCTAGTCAGGTGGAAGAAGGCAGCATACGTGCGGTTTAGGAAGCAAGGATCGGATGGGTCCATTGAGGAATATAGGGTAGCAAGAAAGGAGCTTAATAAGGGGCTAAGGAGAGAAAGAAGGGGACATGAGAAGGCTTTGGCGAGAAGAGTAAAGGAAAACCCTAAGGCATTCTTCAATTATGTGAAGAACAAAATGTTGACAGGGGTGAAGGTAGGACCGATTAGAGATAAAGGTGGGAAGATGTGCCTGGAGGCTGTGGAAGTGAGCGAAGTCCTCAATCAATACTTCTCTTCGGTATTCATCAATGAGATGATGACGGTGAGCACAATATGAGTGAGTTTGATGATCTGGAGCATGTTGATATTGAGGGAAAAGAGTTGTTGGAGTTGTTAAAATACATCAGGACGGATCAGTCCCCGGGGCCTGACGGAATATTCCCCAGGCTGCTCTACGAGACGGGGGAAGAGATTGCTGGCTAGGGTCCTCTGGCTAGGATCATTATGTCCTCGTTGTTCACGGGAATGGTACCGGAGGATTGGAGGGAGGCGAATATTGTCCCCTTGTTCAAAAAAGTTAGTACGGATAGTCCGGGTAATTATAAACCAGTGAGTCTTGCGTCTGTGGTTGGAAAACTGTGGGAAAAGATTCTTAGAGATAGGATTTATGGACATTTGGAGAATCATGGTCTGATCAGGGACATTCAGCATGGGTTTGTGAAGGGAAGATCTTGTCTAACAAGCTTGATTGAGTTCTTTGAGGAGGTGATCAGGCATATAGATAAGGGTAGTGCAGTGGATGTGATCTCCATGGATTTTAGTAAGGCATTTGACAAGGTTCCACACGGTAGGCTTATTCAGGAAGTCAGAAGGCATGGGATCCAGGGATGTTTGACCAGGTGGATTCAGAATTGATGTGCCTGCAGAAAGCAGAGTGTCGTGGTGGAGGGAGTATATTCGGTTTGGAGGATTGTGCTGAGTGGTGTCCCCTAAGGATCGGTTTTGTGACCTCTACTTATCGTGAATTTCATTAACGACCTGGCTGTGGGGGTAGGAGTGCGGGTTGGCAAGTTTGCAGACGACTCAAAGTTTTGTGGTGATGTGGATAGTGTCGAAGATTGCACAGAAACATTGATAGGATGCAGAAGTGGGCTGAAAAGTGGCAGATGAAGTTCAACCCAGAAAGGTGTGAGGTGGTACAGTTTGGAAGGACAAACTCCAAGGCGGTGTACAAAGTAAATCAGATTCAGATTCTGATTCTAATTCAGTTTATTGTCATTTAGAAACCACAAATGCAATGCAGTTAAAAAATGAGACAACGTTCCTCTAGAATGTTATCATAAAAACGCATACAAAACAGACTACACCAGAAAATCCACATAACGCTTGGCAATCGCCAATCCAGAGTCCGGAGAGGCTGCTGCGTATTAATATCGCGCTCCCGTCTTAGCGCGTTTCCCGGAAAGGAGCTCGAAATCCACCAGACAAACAAGACCAAAAACTAAAGCTACAGGACCTGCACAAAACCACATAGTTTCAACAGTGCAAACAATAGCATAATTGATAAAAACAGACCATGGGAACACTAAAAGTAGTCCAAAGATGTTAAAAGGCTATAAGTTCGAAAGAAACCACCACACAGTCTCCAGAAGTCCTCAGGGTCCCAATAGATTCGTCATCCCACGCCACCGGCAGAAGGGAATACCCCCGGTATGTACTTCCACGACGCCACCCGACTCAGCCTCGCAGATGCAGCACACAATGAAAGCGCCGCCCGTCCCAGCCTCGCAGACACAGCACACAGTGAAAGCGGCCTGATCGAGCCTCTGAACATCCCCTCCGGCACAGCTTCTCCGAGCACCATCCTCTGCCGAGCGTATTAAGACGGCCCCGCCAACGGCCATCGGCAATGCGACCCCGAGAACTGGGGGCCTGTTCTTAACAGCAGAGACCCGGAACTCACAGCAGCAGCAGCGAAGAAAGTCTTCCTGGAGATTTTCAGATGTTCCTCCGTGCTCCCACGTCCATTTTTCATCCAATTACGATTGCGCACGGCACCCCGCTTCACAAATAACAGATAATCAGCTCTGGAGTGGCCACTGCAAGCTGCGTCACACCGCCATCTTGGAAGACGAAATGGCAGGATACTTGGGAGTGTGGAGGAGCAGAGGGATCTGGGGGTACATGTCCACAGATCCTTGAAAGTTGCCTCATAGGCAGATAGGGTCGTTAAGAAAACTTATGGAGTGTTAGCTTTCATAAGTCGAGAGATAGAGTTTCAGAGTCGCGGGGTAATGATCCAGCTCTAGAAAACTCTGGTTAGGCCACACTTGGAGTACTCTGCCCCGTTCTGGCCGCTTCACTATAGGAAGGATGTGGAAACATTGGAAAGTGAACAGGGGAGATTTACCAGGATGCTGCTTGGTTTAGAGAAGGTGCAGTATGATCAGAGATTAAGGGAGCTGGGGCTTTATTCTTTGGAGAGAAGGAAGATGAGAGGAGACATGATAGAGGTATACAAGATATTAAGAAGAATAGATTGAGTGGACAGCCAGCGCCACTTCACCAGGGCACCACTGCTCATTACAAGAGGACATGGTTTTAAGTTGAAGGGGGATAATAGAGGAAGGTTTTTTACTCAGAGAGTGGTTGGTGCGTGGAATGCACTGCCCGAGTCAGTGGTGGACGCAGATACACTAGTGAAGTTTAAGAGACTACTAGACAGGTATATCGAGGAATGTAAGGTGGGGGTTTATATGTGAGGCGGGGGTTAAGGGTCGGCACAACATTGTGGGCCGAAGGGCCTGTACTGTGCTGTACTGTTCTATGTTCTAATTAGCACATTCATTCCCCTCAACAACTCTGTGTGCAGGGACCCATAAGAAAAAAAACATTTTAACAATCTTACGATGTGAGAAAATATATTATGAGCTTCCGAAAGTAAATCTCACCTACTACAAAAATGATCTGTGTTACGACTTATCCGAGGAATCTGATCATGTTACAATGTCGCATGGATAAATTGCATACACAGACTGTGAGCCTAAAATGATGGCAACCAATTCTGCTGTACGCACTGGTAAATGGCTGATAACTCGTTTCTTTATCGTTACCTGTAATTCAGGCACATGACCACACCAACATTCCCAGTTAAGTTATCATTTGATGTATCTGTAAAAAATGGTTAACGTATCACAATATTTTTCTTAATATACCGATGAACCAACAGACGCACCGGCATAACATAATCTTTCGACTTTATTAAATCGTGTAACCGGAACAATAATCTAAAGTCTTCGAAAACAAAATCAAGTTGGGTTAACGAGAAAGCTATGGAGGTACATACTGTGGAATCCAACGCACCAATATTGCTTGCGATAAGAAGCCAACCACCCTAAAGCAAAGAAACGCACTTTATCTGATGTTTCCAACGGCCCTCCAACACAACTGCTATCTGATAATACTTTCTCTGCCTCCTCAAGTTAATCTGGAATATTAACATCAACCTCAACTTCTGTAATTGTTAGGGCATTTCAAACAGTACAGCCGAACCAGGAGACAACTTTATTGCATCACTACACAATCTTAAAGATTGAAGATGAATGTGATCCATAAGCCACATAGTTACAATCGAGAACAAACCTAATTAAAAATATAAATGGTCAACAGAGATTTTCGTGTAGCTCCCCAGAATACACACTTGGACGCGTGAGAATATTTATTGCTCCTCTACATTTATCCATTAATTTCTTGAAATACTGCTTCATGTCAGTTTATTACCTATCTACATGCTTGAAAGTCTTACCACTGCCACTTCAATTGTTTGACCTTGTAACTTTAAATCTTGCAGGGCTATTAATGCTACCTATTTGAAAAACACATAACTGAAAGATTAAGTTCTCAGCTATTTGCCTACTGTTCGAAGTTATGAATTGCTAATTACATCCACGTACAGTAAGTTCGATATATCTACACCCAATCCATAAAGCTCTATCATCTACGTATGGTGATTTACCCACCACAGTAGCTCTTTGAAAGAAAATATCATTAATCGTAATATGAAATAATAAAGGGCTACAAATAATGCCTTGTGGGTTGCATTCTCTATCGCATAGAAACACAAATATAACTTGCCCACCCTTACCTGCACCTGCATAGAAATTCCGAACAAAAATTCCGGAAAAAAAGTTACATTTTCACCCACACTGCTGGTTTCTACAAATGAATTAAAAAGTCCGTCATTCCATGGCATACCATGCACCTCTTCAATCTAAATGTCTGCTAGTTTAATTCCCTGTAATTTCCTGATATCACTTTACAGTCATAAATCTGAAACCAATTTCATTCTACACTTCCTAACTTATTTCTCTTCTCCAAAATAGAATTGAAACGCTCGATTGCCATACGCTCCAAAAGTTTACATGAATGAGACATGTAACACCCTCAGTCCCGAACAGCAAGTCAAGGATTGCACGTTCTGTCTTTGGGATTTCGATATTCTGGTTAAGGACACTTTGTAGAGCATATTTGACAAATGTCATGTACTTTTGTTTTACTCTATGCGAGTCCCAGACAAGATGAGAAAGTTAAAATTAGCTACTATAACAACAGTCCACGATCTATAAGACCATAAATCCAGAACATACAGGTGAAGAACTCGACATTTGGCCCATCGAGTCTGTCCCGGCATTTCACCATGGCTGATCAATTTTTCTCTTAGCTTCCATCTTCTGTCTTCTTCCGTTATCCTTTCATGCCCTCACCAGTCAGGAATCTATGATCCGCCGCTTTAAATGTATTTTAAGGTTTCAGACTAACGGCACGTGGCAAAGAATTACACAGATTCACAATTCCCTGGATAGGAAATTCCTCCTCACCTCCGTTCTGAAAGAAGGCCTATCTGTTCCGAGGCTCTGGCCTCTGGTATTAGACCCACCATAGAAAACATCCTCTCGGCATCTACTCTATCAGCTTTTACTAAACCATATTTACAATGAATCCACCGCTTATTCTTCTGAATTCCAGTGAACATAAACCTAGAGACATCTGACGCTGATCCTATGAGATTCTGTTAAATCCCGAAATTATTTTGAAGACACTCCTTTCAACATTCCGCAGTGTCAGCACATCATTTCTAAGATAATGGTCCCAAAACTACTCTCAATGCTCCAAGTGAGGCCTCACCAGTGGTTTATAAAGACTCAATATTACATCCTTGTGTGTATATTCTCCTCCTCTTGGAATGAATGCTAACATCGCAGTTACCTTAATTACCACAGACTCAAACTGGAAATTAAACTTTAGGGAATCCCTTTGCACATCAGACGTTTAAATTTTCTGTCCATTTAGAAAATATTCATCCTTTTATTTCTTCCACCAAAGGGCATGAGCGTTCGCTATTATTTCTCTCCTTTACCACGTTTTAGTTGATTCCTGTTTTTTTTTTAAGTTTCCCAGTCCTCCAACTTCACAGTACGTTTAGCTCCATTACACGTCCTAACTTTTCCTTTTATGTTGACTTTGAATTCTCTTGTTAGCGACGATTGTGTCATCCGGATTTGAGAATATTTTTTCCTCTTTAGGATGTAAATACTGTAACATCGGGAGGATTTGACAAATCAGAAATAAACTTCGTATAGTCTTAACCTTGAGAAATCAGTCTTCTCGCATGCACTGCAATGTTTTAATCCCATTATTTACCTTAACAAGTAGACTGGGATATAGATACCCCACCCATCAGAGCTTCATTTACATCTTCCTACATAACACCAGTGACACCGAGATACCTTTCTGCAGCTTCCACAATAACTTTAATTCCCTCAGTCTGATGAGATGTCTGACGAGTACAATTGACCGCATCCGTTATAAACATCACAAACTTCATTTTGTCCAGCGGTAAAGTATCTTCAGTAAAAGAGCTCTGATGCTGACGTCACAGTTTGTTCTCTGACTGGGAACTTTTTGTCATCATTCGCATTAACTGTTGCAAGGCTGACTGGCGTTTATATTACCTAATCATCTTTTGAATACTCATTTGACCAACAGGCACCTCAGCCAGTGACAGCGGGGGACAGTCGTGGGTCAGAGTTACGATTGGCCGGGTGGAGTTCTGCCCCATATTCAGACCCTCCTCTTCTGCTCCATCGCCATGACAGATTTCAGCGAGTTGCTGCTCGCAGGCTGGGCGTCCACAAGGACAGGCGGGGTTCTCCTTCAACGCATCAGTGAGTCCATACTGACGATGTCTGTGGTGGCTGAAGAAAAGCTTTGAAGCAGGAGGCGATCTAGGACTACAACTCCCAGATGGCCCCGCGGATCCGCTTGATCAGCAGCTGCCGCCGACTGGGCGCGTTGCCCGACGAGAGGTGTAGTTCCATTGCAAAGCGTGTGTTTTTGAATTATGTACAACAGTTTTTATTAGCAACAATTAATGTCAATTGTTAACATTTATATTACCCTCCAATTGTGCAAGCCCTCTTTATCCAGGCAGCATCCTAGTAAGCCCTTCCAATTGAGTGTCCAAAACCTCCATATTTTTGCTGCAATTGTGTAACCCACCAGGCTTGCCCGCTCACGTTCGCAGAAGCGATCTCTCGCCATGGAGAGTGGAGATGCTTTTCATTACTGCTCGCAGTAAGCATGACTCTGAACAGATCCACTCTGTGTTTTTAGTTCTTTGTTGACAGACCTGGGGAAATTCACACGACATACAGATGACAATGAACAACAGAGCCAGATCCGGGTCTCAGTTGCTTTGGGGTTGCACACTGATTTGAGAGTTGAATGAGGGTTTGCCGATGAGCAGAGATTTATGGGTGTACACGGATTTGCTGATATATACAGAGTTGGGTGTGTTGGCGGATTCGGGGGCTGAACACTAACTTTGATGAGCTGTTGGATTTGGAGATGTGTCGAATCACAAGGTTGTTTCCTTCAAAGATAAATGCGATATGAACTTGGACCTCTGTACTTGCTGATTTTTGAAAAATGTAAGCAGTCCTTTTATGAAGTATTTGAAATGATTCTTGCGCTGGGATAATCTAATGTGCATGTTGAAAAATCAGCGGGTTCGGGTGCGCAGCGGATTCGGGGGTGCAGACGGATTTTATAATATGTACTGATTTAGGTGTGCTTTGGAGAATATGGTGGATGAACAGGGATTTGGGAATATGGACGGGAATGGGTGTTTGCCGCTAATATTGGGATGCATGCGGATTGAGGGCACACATTAACTTAGTTGCACACGGATTTGGGGCACACACGTATTTCTGTGTCGGTGCGAATTTGAGTGTGTGCAGAGATTTGGGAACGTCGGCGGATTTCAGGGTGCGTATGGATTTTGGGGGTTCAGTGGTTTTTGGAACACACATTGGGTGTGTGCATGCATTTCAGGGTTCTGAGGATTTGGAGGTATGAAGACAATCAGAATTGTTTTATTTAGAAATAATTTAACAATAAATGCATTTTGAACGCTGAAGTTTGTTCTTGCTAATTTCTAAGGTGGAGGCAGCCGTTCTGTGAACTATTTGAAATGATTTTGCTCTGAGATGATCCAATGAGCAATTGTGTCTGCTGATTTGGAGCTCTGACGAATCTGAATGTTGTTTCATTTGTACACAGATTAATCATGATTGCAATTTGAATTTTGACCTCTGCTCTTGATTTTTATGGTTCAGGCAGCCATTTTGTGAAGTGTTTGAAATGAAAGTTCGAGAGCATGTGCAGTTTGCGGGGACAGATGAGAAGGGACTGAACCGAAGGGATAAATTGAACTCGAGGTCTATGGATACTTGAAGAGTCAGGCAGGGTCAGGCAGAGACAATGGGCTGATCCACACAGAGACACAGAAACGCGCTACAGACTTTCTTATCCGCTCTCCAGCGCTCCGCCGTGTTCTTTAACACATACGTGGTGATACTCAACCCCTTACTAGACTTTATGATCATGTATTAGGGTTAAGGGTGGGTCCTTAACGAGTATTGAAATGTTCTGACTGTAACTAAGTCACTGAAGATGCGGAGGGTTCTGTGGATATGAAAGTGTTTATTCACCATCACAAGCAGATCTTTTCTTGGCGACTCCCTCGTTAGAGTCTCCCAGACACAAACTAATCCAAGAGTTTATACTCTCGAGGAGAATGGTGACAGTAGGTGATTCAATACAATTTTACAAGCTACAATGACACAATTTACTTCAATGTTCTGAGTTTCTCAATTGGCTCCATTGAAGTACATATTTACAGTGGGAGCACATTGAATTGATGAGAAACCACTGAAGGTTCAGTCACCATTGTTGGGACAAACTAATTCACACAAACTGTCCAGACATTGCACTAGTTAATTATTTAATCGCAATCTGTCACCACGGGGATTGCACCCGCCTGACATAATTGGTTTGCAAATAATTTTAGAACAGTTATTTTTTAAATGTGTTGATATGTGTCCCTGTGGAGTCACTAAATGGTATTAAAAACCGTAGGCATGTGCTGCCTGCAGATCTCATTCCGAGAAATCGCCTGTAGCACAGGGGGACAAACCACTGGACAGAGAAAATGCCTGCAATGTTGGATAGGTACAAGAGTGTGCAAAACGTATTGTACGTGTTCATCGCCGTCATTGGAGTTCCTGGTGAGTGAGCAGAGCAATTCATGTTTGCTCTTTCTGTGTGTTAACAATGTGAATCTGTTTATGATCATTTGACGAGCTTCTAACTTGATGATCATTGTAGAAATATCCGTCAGAGATATTGATCCTGTCAGTTCAACACTCTGTTTTCTCATATTTAATGACAAGCGGAGCTGAACTCCTGTCTTTCATCTAGCTCACGGGATCGACTCAAACGTTGTTCTTGCCTTCAATGACACCTTGTCCGGAGTTGTCCCAGTGTGGGGACAGGCAGCTCTCCCGCAAGCTGGGACTGGGATGGGTTTACATTGTAAAGTTCTCTGTTTCTGAGTTATTGATCAGAGAGAAACTCTGGTCCAGTGTTTCATGTCTCCCTGTGGAGATTGTTACAGTCGGATCTCACTGCCTGTTGGAGAATAATTGGGTCTGATCATCTGAACCAGTGTCCGCGGATCTGCTGACGAGAGTTATCGGATTGAACTGCGCTGCAGAATTAATCCATTAACGGAGCCGCTCAGCCTCAGGTTATTGAGTTGTTCCTACTTTCCCTCTGAGACGGGTCGTAAATTGCACCGCTTCGTCCTGTAGAAAAGTTTCGGCCCAAAACCGAAGTTTGTTCAATTCCATGTACGCTGCCGGACCTGCTGAGTCCCTCCAGTATTTTGTTTTTGTTTCTCCCCTCTGTATCCCTTCCCGGCCCCATCAGATGCTGAGTATCCAGGGGACTGGTCAGTCACGATTAAATCAGTGAAACCGACCACGTCAGTGACTGGAATCGGGATCAGCACCGATTGCTGTTGTTCTTGCAGATCGCTTTTATCGCCGACGATTGTCCACACATTGTCTTATCTGCACACTGAAGAAGGCAGGTCAGAGACAGTGTGACCAGTGTCTCCTGTTAGATCAGCAGCCGATCAGTAATCTCTTTCTCACCCTAACTCTCTCTTCACACCGGTACCCCTCCCCCATCACCATCCCATCCCCCTGTCCCCCTCACCCCGTTCCCCTCTTCCTGACTTCCTTCGCCCACCCCGTCTCCCTTCCCCTGTCCCTCTCCCCCATCCTCCTTGCCATCCTGCTCTACATCCCACACCCCCGTCTCCCCCTCACCCCGTACCTCTCTTCCTGACTTCCTTCCCCTACCCCCGTCTCATTTCCCCTGTCCCACTTCCCCATCCTCCTTGCCATCATCCTCTACATCCCAATCCCCCGTCTCCCCCTCACCCCGTTCCCGACTTCCTGACTTCCCTCCCCCTCCCCCGTCTCCCTTCCCGTCCCTCTCCCCATCCCCCTTGCTCTCCCCCTCTACATCCCACTCCCCGCATCTCCCCCACCTCCTCTTCTCCCCCCTCCCCCACACACAGTGAATTTACTGGCGATTGTGATCCTGTCCCGGGGAAAGTGCGGCCTCTCTACCTGCACCGTTCGTTACCTGGTGGCCATGGCAGCGGTGGATCTACTAACCGTTGTCATTGAGGTCATTTTGTTTCGGATCAACAGGTATTATTTCCCGTGGAGTTTTCTGAGCATCACCCCTGTGTGCACGGTTATCTATGCACTGACGTTCGCAGCTACACGCTGTTCTGTCTGGTTCACTGTCACTTTCACCTTTGATCGGTTTGTCGCCATTTGCTGCCAGAAGCTGAAAACAAAATATTGCACCGGGAAAACTGCGGCCGTGGTTCTAACAACCACCGGCGTACTGTTTTGTCTGAAAAACTTTATCCGCTACTTCATGTACCAACCCGCAGTGATCATCAACAATGTACCGTGGTTCTGTGCGATCAAGGACAATGTTTTCACTGACCCCGGGTGGATAGTATATGACTGGCTGGATACGGTTTTAACTCCGTTCCTCCCTTTCGCTGTGATCCTGCTGCTCAACGCTCTGACAGTCAGGCACATTTTAGTGGCCAGTCGGGTCCGTAAGGGGCTGAAGGGTCAGAGCAAGGGGGGGAGCAGCAGTGACCCGGAGATGGAGAGCAGAAGGAGGTCTGTGGTTTTACTCTTCACCCTCTCCGGCAGCTTCATCCTCCTGTGGATGACAACGGTTATAGATTTCATATATTATCAGATATCAGGAAAAAGATTCGTTTTAAATGATTCTGAATGGATCTTTCACTACGTCGGGGTTTTGCTGAGGAATTTCAGCTGCTGCACGAACACATTTATTTACATGGTGACTCAGTCGAAGTTCAGGGAACAGGCGGTCAGCGCGGTGAAATATCCGGTCACTTCGATGCTTCAGTTGATTAACGGCGCTGCTTCCTGAGTAGTCGCCAGAGGCGGCGGCAGAGTCTCCAGTCCGGGATCCAGCTCCTCAGATTCACTGCCTGATCTCCCAACTGTTATTCCCGGGCGGATTGTCCCATCGACCGGCAGTCCGGGACGTTAAGATAGTGTGTGTGGGGAGGGGCAAAGCACCGTCCAAGAGAGTCAGAACCTCATTCTTCCCGCCAGATGCCAGACAAAGAACTACTCCGGAATGCCGCCCGCACATTCGTCTGCGGATATGTCCATCTATTCCCATTCCGCTCACCAACTTCACTGTCAGACATTCCCACAAGACGGCGCAGGTCGAGTCAGATACTCATTTACTAACCCAATGTGAATCACACCAGTCTCCACCATCTCGTTTAATGATTGGCAAAATTAAGAAGTAAGTCAGACTTTGGAGAAACGGCGGTTGACACTCCCTTAACTTAAAGGAACATTCCCACTGTAATGAAACACAATACTGCGAATTAAATTAAAGTCACACCCATGACTTAAGAAAGCGGTTAAATGAAATCAATCAAACCCCCCAAAATTGCAATGAAGCCTGCATGATATCTTTCCTGATATGTTTCACCCTAAAATAGCATCTGTTCAACCGTTTCATAATGAAAAAACCTACCCGATCCGGAAGCATGTTTTGCAACATGACAAAAAGAATAATCAAGCAAAGTAATGGCGATATAATTCCTTCCCTCCTTGTTTCTCCCATAAACCCAGCACTTTCATGTTCCCATTTTAGTTCATGTCAATATAATTCCGTCTGTTCTTGTTTTACCCCTTTCTCCCCATACACCCAACACGTTTATGTATTCTGTAAAGGTGTACCCATTTTCCCATCAGTCTTTCCATAAGCTCCGAATTCTCAACATACATAACTCTGAACTTCTGATTTGTTAAGTGAAGTGTCTTTATCCACAGTTGAACTTTTGTAACTCACAGTCAACCCACTCATTCCCCTCAATACCTCTGTGTTCAGGGATCTATAAGAAGAAAATATATAAACAAGTACTTGAATATGAATTAATGTCTGGTGAGTTTCCAACAATAAATCTGGCCGACTGCTAGAATAACCAGTTTAAGAATCATCAAAACATAAAAGTAATCTGAACAATTATAACGATCCATGGGAAAAAAAAACTTCACCAACCTTAAACCCAAAATGATCGCAAACAATTCTGCGCTATATACTGATAAATGGTATCAAAGCAATTTCTCTATCATTGTCTATACTTCAGGCACAAAAATGGGCGACTCCGGCATTCCCAGTTAAATTATCTTTCGTTCATGTGTAAAAATATTAAAAACTTTGCATGACTAGTGTAACGCTTAGAGCTATCGACTTGTATTTGTCTCGGGGAAAACCCGTCCACCCGCCAAACCGTGTCTGCCATTTGCGTGGATGCTGTGTAATGCACACTGGTACAAACTCGCACACACAATATCAGACAGCACACAGTGTACGTTTTACAGATTACTCTTTATACACCTTACTGGAACTAGGTAATTAATAGCGATACAATATAAAAAGAAAGAAAAGAGAGCCAAAACTTATTAGAGTTCAATCGGTTCGAACACAACCATTGGAACTCAATTATCAAAGGCTTCGGACCACCATAAGATCTTCTCCGACCTCCTCGAACCGCCGCCTGGGACCAACCTGGGACCAAAGGGTCCAACACGTCCTTCCTCTTCGGTTCTCCTCCCGAAAAACCCGCGCACTAACTCCAGGTTCCCACACATACAGATAGAACAACATCGCTTCCAGTGGTTAGTTCCTCCGTTATCAATAATTATAACCCAAAAAATTCAACTAAACAGATCAGTTACATACAAGGAAGCCATTTCATTATAACGTTACAGAGAAGCCATTTTATATATGCAGTTAACAGTTAACATGACAGTTAATAATCTGAGAACCGCGCAATCTCCTCCCACCGGCAATAGTTGGGAGAACTTCACCTTCTTGTCATACCTCCTCTTAGTTCCCCGATTCTGCTCGGCGGCCGCCTCCCTAGTCAGCTCATCAGCTCTTTGTAGTCCTTTCTTCATATCAGACACATACTTCAAGTAGGGCTTCGGCGATACTTTCCTGCATCCGTCCCAAAATAGATGTCAATGAAAAACCTTGCCTCGCGCCCAAACATCAAATCCGGTATGTATCCTGCCAGTATCCAGTAGCCTTATTTCGGTTACAGTTGTAACAGTGAACCAGATGTCAAATATGTTGACTCCATCGACTCTTTTTGCTAATCTCCAGAGTTCCCAGCATGTCTAGCAGCGTCCGATTAAATCTCTCCGGCTGGGTATCGCCCTGCGGATGACAGAGCTTAGTCCTCGATTTCACAACCCCCAACATTCCCAGTATCTCGTAGATGAGCTTACTCTCAAAGTCTCGTCCCTGGTCACAAGGTATCCGCCGGGGAAGGCCATAATGCACAAAATACTTCTCCCATAGTACTTGCGCCACCGTAGTCGCCCTTTGCTCCTTGGTAGGGAACGCCTGAGCATACCGGGTGTAGGGGTCTGTGATGACTAAGACATTCGCCGTATTGCTGACATCGGGTTCCATGGCCGTAAATCCATACACACCTGGTCCAACGGCCCCTCACTTTGCAAGGGTGACAACGGAGCAGCCTGCACAGGCAGCGTCTTCCGGCGTATGCAGCGAATGCACGACTGGCAATACTCTTCCACCTCCGCCCTCATTCGGGGCCAGTAATACCTGTCTTTGAGCGATCCATAGATCTACTCCACCCCCGAATGTCAAGAGTCATCGTGCAGGGATTTCAACAAATCGGGCCAACATAGCTAACAGTCGTCTTGCAGAACTGACACTTGTCCAGGGAGAGTTTTAACCCTTCCTCCCTCAGCCGACTTAGCATCTTCAGTAGCCTCGCTTCGTGTTCTTCCAAGGTGGCTCCAAACACTACCAAATCATCCAAATACACCAACACTTCAAGCAAATTCATACCCCCCACCGTCTTCTCCATGACCCTCTGGAAGGTGGCAGGGGCTCTCGGTATGCCCTGGGGCATGCTTTCGAACTGGAAAATACCCCAGAGGGTATATAAATGCCGTCTTCTCTTTGTTGACCTCACGCATCGGGATCTGGTAATGTCCGCTCTTCAAGTCCGTTCTTCTTCGTGGTCACTACTATTGGGGATTGCATTGAACTGCTGCTGCTGCTAAGGTAACACATTTTATGTCACATGACGGCGATTATAAACTTGATTCTGATTCTGATAATAAGAATAATGACACAATTGTAGTGGGGAACTTCAATATGCAAGGGGATTAGGAGAATCAGTTTGATTTTGAATCGGAAAAAAATGCATTTGTTGAATCCCTACGAGATTGGAGGAGGATACCAACAGGGATTACAGCGGAGCAGAAATGGCTGAAGTTTCCGGGAACAGTTCACAAGGTGCTGGAGACCTAGTTTGCACAGAGGAAGAAGTTCTCAAATTGACAGGCATGCCAATAAATCAGGATAGGAAAAGATTTATCTGATTCTATAAAGAGTAAAAGAGAGTTGAGAGTTGATATTGAACCACTGTCAAATGATGCTGGCGAGGTAGTATTGTGGGACAAAAATAGCAGATAAATGCAATAGTTACTTTGCATCTACCCTCACTGTAGAAGATACTAGCTACTTTCCAGAGGTCAGGGAACAGGAGTGACTGTCATTACTAATAAAATGGAAAAGGTACTCGGAAACTCATAGGTCCAGAGGTGGATAAGCCACGGGGACCAGAGGGACGACATCTCAGATTCCTGAGGGTGGTTGCTGAAGAGATGCCGGATGCATTGGTCATGATCATTGATTCTGTTCATGGTCCGAGGGGACTGAAGGATTGCAAATGTCACTTCACTCATTAAGAAGGGAGAAAGTCAGAAGAACGGAAAGGAGAGGCCAGTTATCCTGACCTCAGTGGTTGGGAAATTGTTGGAGTCTTATTAAGGATGAGGTTTCCAGGTACTTGGAGACTAATGACAAAATAAGTCACAATCAGCCTGATTTCTATAAAGCAAAATGCTCCTTGAAAAATCTGTTAGAATTCTTTCAGGAAGCAACAAGCAGAGTGGACAAAGGAGAGGCAGAGGATGTAATGCCCGATGTCTGTTTCCTCTCCCCAGTGAATGTAGTGGCGATTGTGATCCTGTCCCGGGAAAAGTGCGGCCTCTCTACCTGCACCGTTCGTTACCTGGTGACCATGGCAGTGGCCGATCTACTGACTATCATCTTCGAAATCATTTTGAGTCGAATATTTTACGTTATGTCCAGTTTTCTGAGCATTACCCCTGTGTGCACGGTCATCAATGCACTGAGGTTCACAGCCACATACTGTTCTGTCTGGTTCACCGTCACTTTCACCTTCGATCGGTTTGTCGCCATTTGCTGCCAGAAGCTGAAAACAAAATATTGCACCGGGAAAACTGCGTCTGTGGTTCTGACAACAACCGGTGTACTGTTCTGTCTGAAAAACATTCCCCGTTACTTCCACTGGGAACCCGAAGTGTTCATCGACAATGTGCCGTGGTTTTGTAAACTCAGGGACAAAGTTAACACTGACCCCGGCTGGGTAGGACAGGCTTGGCTGGAGATGTTTTAACTCCGTTCCTCCCTTTCGCTGTGATTCTGCTGTTCAACGCTCTGACAGTCAGACACATTTTAGTGGCCAGTCAGATCCGTAAGGGGCTGAAGGGTCAGAGCAAGGGGGAGAACCGCAGTGACCCGGAGATGCAGAGCAGGAGGAGGTCTGTGGTTTTACTCTTCACCATCTCCGGCAGCTTCATCCTCCTGTGGATGACACTGGTTGTAAATTTCATTTATCATCAGGTCAAAGCTATTGGTTTCAATTTCAATGATTCCGAATGGATATTTCATGAGGTCGGCGTTTTGATGAGGAATTTCAGCTTGTGCACGAACACATTTATTTACGCGGTGACTCAGTCGAAATTCAGGGAGCAGGTGATCAGCGCGGTGAAATACCCGATCACCTCGGTAGTTCAATTTATTAATAAAGTCGCGCCCTGAGCGCAACCCAGATGCAGTTTCAATGTACCCGGTCTGGGCTCCAGATCTTCTCATTAACCGTCTAGTCTCCAAGCAGTTATTCCCGAGGGGGGTGCTGGGTTGCTACGTGGGGCTGGGTATGAGGATGTTGCCATGACAAGGTGACTTGTGTTATAGGGAAATGTTGGTCAGGCATCAAACTTAGCATGCTTGTCACTAAACCCAATCTCATTTTAACTCCTTCACTAACCTACCCCTTTACATAAACTGACTTCTAACACGGTAATCCCCGTCACCAAACCTAAATCTGCCCTCCCACAACATCCCATCCCAACCCCCAAATCCTTATCTGCACTGTAACTTCCTGCATTCCTGCCCCTTATCCTAATATGAAAACTAACTTCCAAACATCTTATTCCCTAAATCCTAAACTGAACTCTAAACCCCTCATCACTGCCCCCAAACCTTATTCTGACCTCTAACACCCCACGTCTCTGAACCTAAACTCTAATTTAATCTGTCTTCCAGCACCACTCTCCCCTTTGCATAAACCCTAACCAGACAGTTAGCCCACCACAACCATGTCCCCAATCGCAAATCTGACCACTATCTCCTCACATCCCTGACCTTAAACATAATATGGTCTCCAACCCAGCCACATACCCTTTCCGAAACGCAATTAAGAAATGAAATACTCCACATGCTTGACCATAAATCATAATCTGAAATCTAAACCCGCAGATCCCTGTAACTCACGTCTCCCTAAGAGACATAGATAGTTTAGGGGAATGGACAAAGAAGTGGCAGATGGTACATAATGTTGGAAAGTACATTGCCATGCACTTTGGGGGAAGAATTCAACGGGCAGACTATTATTTAGATGGGGGTGGAATTCAAAATGCAGAGATGCAAAGGGACTTGGAGTCCTTGTGCAGGAAATCCTAAAGGTTAACCTCCAGGTTGATTTCATGCTAAAGAAGGCAAATGCAATGTTGGCATTCATTTCTAGAGGCATAGAATATAAGTGCAGGAATGAGATACTGATGCTCTGCAAGGCACTCCTCAGACCACACTCAGAGTGTTGTGTGCAGTTTTGCGCTCCTTATTTTAGAAGTGATATACTGACATTGGAGAGGGTTTAAAGAAGATTCCCGAGAATGATTCCAGGCATGAACGGATTACCGTATGAGGATCGTTTAGCTGTTCTTGACCTGCAGAAAGTTTGAAGTTAATAACTCATCAGCGGTGATTGATACGTTCGTGGCCTAAGGTCGAAGGAGATGAGATATTAACCAAACTTTCTGCATAATCACTCAAAGAGTTGAACTGCATGCGCATATAACGAGAGTTGTATAACTCTTCTCCTTCCTCCTTAGGCCATGAACTTATCAATCACCCCTGCTATGGACACTTTCGGGAGATCCAAGATCCGGATGCTCCATGACCTCTGGACTATGTGCGTAAATGTAGAAGGGGACTATGTTGATAAATAAATGCGCTATGTTTTCTAAAACTTCCCTTTAGCCAAGAACCTTTCAGTCACCCCGGATATACACTTAATAACAGATCTTCATCCTTGCTGAGAGCCACGTCGTTTCCAACAACATTATCCACAATAACTTCAATTGTAATAAGCAAAAACAGTCACTTATTCAGTCAAAAACAATCAATCCGTATCCGAGATGGTTTGATGAATCGTTTTCACAGATAAATTATTTTCGTTTGAGGTGCTAATATTCGTGTTTTTTTTCCTATGAACTTTGATCAATATGTTCATATCTGCTTGTCCCATTGGTGTACTGACGGATGATGTTTCACAGCTATGGTTTGGAGTTTGCGTTCGTAAGTCCCCATGGTTCCTTCTCAGAGGTGTCCCTCGCTCCATCTGGATATGATAAGAATTTGGACCTGTTTCCTCTCGCACGTATCTTTGCCTGCATTATGTGCCAGAATCGTGATTTGGGAATCACAGTCTTGTGATGCTGTCTTTTATTGTTTTTTTCTTTCCTCTGGCCTTCACTTCAATCAATGACCTTGTGTGACCCTCAAGGTGACAACAGGTTTTCGGGCACTAGAACGTCAGTGCGTCATCGTCAACCCATCAGCATTTGGTTAGGTGAAAGGCCATTGTGCAGTGGTGCTTTTCCGTAAATCATTAGGTTTTTGTGAACACCTCTCATTCATTTGGCCCATCCTTTTTCAGGCACTTCACCACCTTGACCGAACCCTCTGCTAGGCCATTAGAGTTTGGGAGATTGGGATGGACGATGCAAATGAAAATCCCAAAATTCACAGCTCGAAAGTTGTGAACCATTTTCTGATACTAGAAGTATCAAAAACAATGCAAATGAACTTAAAGCGGGGATCAATACGTGGAATTATGACGTTGTCGCCATTACAGAGACTTCAATATCTCAGGGCCATGAAAGGCTGTTGAATGTGCCGGGTTTTAGATGGTTCAAAGGTGACAAAAGAGGTGGGAAATGGCGTTGCTAAGCAGGGAAAATTAAGAAGTCATGGAGGGATTGTCGACAGAGTCATTGTGAGTGGAAGTCAGAAACAGGGAGAGCACAATAACTCTACTGGATGTCTTTTTATAGCATCCCCCAGAGGTGGCAGACACATCCAGGAACAGACAGAGAGGCAGATTCCGAAAGGATTCAATAAAAATAGGCTTGTTGTGATGGGTGATTTTATTTTTCGGTATATTGACTGGAGCAATCTCCTTAGAGCAAGGGGTGGAGTTTGTTAGTTTTGCTCAGTAAGGTTTCCTGACGCAATATGTAGATAGGCCAACGAGACGATTTCCTGTACTTGATATGGTATTTGGAAATGAACCTGGTCTAGTGTGAGATCTCTCGGTGGGAGAGCAACTCGACAACTCTATCTCCTTCACCATATTGTCTGGAGAGGGATAGGAGCAGACAATATGGGTAAACGTTTAATTGGGGTTGGGGGAATATGATGCTGTTGGGCGGGAACTTGGAAACAGAAATGGGAGCAGATGTTCCCAGGTAAATGCACGGCAGATATATGGCAAACGTTCAGAAAACATTTGTATGCCGTTCCTTGTAGGCATGTTTCATTGAGACGGAGAAAGGATGATAGGGTAAAAGAACTATGCTGTACAAATGATGCAGAAAATCTCGTTAAGAAGAAAAGAAAAGCTAACAAAGTTTCAAGAAAATAGGTACTGTTGAAGCTTTGGAAAATTACAAGAGCTGGCAGGAGCCATGAGAAGACCTTGACGAGCAGGTATAAGTAAAAGCCCAAGGCATTCTTCAAGTAACTGAAGAGCAAGAGGATGAGCCGTGTCAGAATAGGACCAATCGGGTGCGATAGTGAAAGCATGTGCACGGAACGGAAGGAGGTAGTGGAGGTACTTAATGAATAATTTGCTTCAGTATTCACTAGGGAAAAGATCCTTGACAATTGTGTGGATGATTTTCAGTGGACTGAAACGTTTGAGTGTATAGACTTTAAGAAAGAGGATGTGCTGGAGCTTTTCAAAGATATTATGCTAGAAAGATCGCCCGGACCGAAAGAAATGAACCCCGGTCTACTGAGGGAAGCGAGGGAAGAGATTGATAATCCTCTGGCAATTTTCTCTGCATCATCCATAGAGACGGGGGAAAGTCCAGAGGTTTGGAAGTTTGCAGTTGCTGTTCCCTTGCTCAAGAAAAGGGAGTCGAAATAACTCGGAAAATTATGGACCAGAGAATCTTACTTCAATGGTGGGCAATTTGTTGGAGAAAATCGTGAAAGGCAGGATTCATGAGCATTTGGAGAGACATAATCTGATTCGATAGTCACCTCGGCTTTGTCAAGAGCCTGTTGTCCCTTATGACCGTGACTGAATTATTTGAAGATGTAACAAAACAAATTGATAAAGTTAGAACAGTGGATGTAGTTTATATGGCTTTCCGTAAGTCATTTGATAAAGTTCCCCATGCAAGGCTCATTCAGAAGACAATGAGGCATGGGACCCAAGGTGTCTTTGTTTTGTTGATCCAGAATTGGCTTGCCCACAGAAGGCAATGAATCGTTGGAAATGGTTCGCATTCCGCATGGAGGATGTTAACCAGTGGTATTAGTCAGGGATCTGCTCTGGGACCCCTGTTCTTTATGATTTTTAAAATAAATTTCCTGGATAAGGTAGTAGAAGGGTCGGTTAGTAGTTTTGTCGATGACACAAAAGTTAGTATGTTGTGGATAGTCGGGAGGGTTGACAGAGTTTACATCGGGAAATCAAGAAGATGCAGAACTGGGCTGAGAAGTGGCAGATGTTCAGCCCAGATAAGTGTCAGTTGGTCGTTTCGGTAGGTCAAGTTTGCAGACAGAACAACGTATTAATAGTAAGACTCTTGGCAGTGTGGAGAATCAGCGAGATCTTTGAGTCTCTGTCCGTAGGACACTCAAGGCTGCAGCGCAGGTTGACAGTGTTGTTAAGAAGGCATATGGTATGATGGCTTTTATCAGCCATGGGATTGAGTTCAAGTGCCGTGAGGTAATGTTAGGGCTACATAGAACTTGGTTAAACCCCACTAGAGTACTGTTTTTAGTTCTGGACACCTCACTACATCACGAATGTGGATACTACAGATAGAGAAGAGTTACAAAGAGTGCTTGTTTTGGAGAACATGCCTATGAGAGTAGGTTGAGTGAACTTCCCCTTTTCGCCGTGGAGCGACGGGTAAGAGGGCTGACCTGATCGACGTGTGGATAGCCAGAGGCTATTTCCCAGGGATGAAATGGCTGACATGAATGGGCATAGTTTTAATGTGCTTGGAAGTAGGTACAACGGGGATATCAGGTAGATTTTTTTTACACAGAGGGAGGTGAATGTGTTGGATACACTGCCAGCGACAGTGTAGAGGCGAGTACGATAGGGTCTTCTACGAGGCTCTTAAATAGGTGCATGCAGCTTAGGAAAATGATAGGCTATGCGGTATGGAATTTCTAGGGAGGTTCTAGAGTAGGTTAAATGGTCGGTACAACACTGTGGGCCGAAGGGCCTGTAATGTGCTGTTTCTGATTCTGTGTCTATATCACATGGAGCTCCATGCCTCGCAAACACGGTTGTCAAGAAGGTGATTGCGGCTTTGCTGGATGTTGACTGTCGTGCTTTAACCTCTGGTTAATTGGAAAAGTAGCCTGTTGTAACAATATGATTCTTCCCATGGCAATCAAACAAATCCTCTCCTAATCTGAAGGACGGCCTGTCCGCTACAGGGTGCGGAGTAAGGTTTTGCCATGAGATCCTCCAGATATCTTGGTTCATTCTTGGACAGCACTTCAATTCACCAGCTCTTTGTTTACGAGTTTTCCTCATCAGGATGCCCTTTGTGCATCTTCTGGAGAATTTCTTTGTGCAACGACTCTGAAATCATGAATCTGCTCCCTTCCAGGACCATTTCTCCCACTGCTGACAGTTCAGCTCTGCATGACCAATAATCCCGAATACATACTGGAATGCTATTGTCAGTTGCAGGCCGCCCTTTCTGTGGGTCACTTTCACTACAGTAATTCATCCGTGCTTGCTGGCGCCCTGATCGTCTCTGTTCCATCAGGAGATAGAACACAAAACACAGAAATCTACAGCACATTACAGGCCCTTCAGCCCACAATGTTGTGCCGACCATGTAACCCACGCTAGAAACTGGCTAGAATTTCCCGAGCGCATTGCACTCTATTTTGCGACGCTCCGTGTACCTATCTAAGAGGGTTTTAAAAGGCCCTACCGTATCCGCTTTCACCGCCGCGATATTCCACGAACCCGCCGGGTGAAAAGCGTAACCCTGACATCCCCATGGTACCTACTTATAAGCACTTTAAAGCAATGCCCCTCGTGTTAGCCATTTCGACCCTGAGAAAAAGCTTCTGGCTATCCACACGATCAGTGGCCCTCATCATCTTACCTAACTATTATGTAACCTTCCGTCCTTCGACGATCCAAGAAGAAATGGCTAAGATCATGCAACCTATTCTCAGAAGCTACGCCCTCTAATCCAGACAACAGCCTTCTAAATCTCCACTGCACTATCTCTGGTATCAACATCCCTCCTGTAGTGAAGTGAACTAAACCGAACACGTTACTCCAAGTGGGGTGTGACCAAGTTCTTATATAGCTGTAACATTACCTCAATCTCAATATCATGGTTGATGAAGGACAACACACTACACGCCTTCTTAACAACACTGTTAAATTGTGCAACCGCTTTGAGTGTCCCATGGACATGGAGCCCAAGATCTCACAGATCTTCCAAACTACCTGGAGTCTTAACATTAATATTATATTGTGTCTTAAAATTTGACCTGCTAAAATGAACCACTTCAAACGAGGTCTTTTCTTCTGTCCGACACAACAAGTGGGATCTCCTGATGGCCACCCATTTGAATGCATGTCAGCCCATCACCTCCTCTACCACCAGGATTAAGTCGCACTCGGGTTCCTCAGGGATTATCTGATGGTGTGAACACCGATCGCTTGAAGTTCGGGTCAGGGCACCCTACCCCCTTCTTCACCATTCCCCATTCTGTGTCCCTCTCACACCCTATCTTTTAAATCTTTTAATATTTTAAATCGCAGCAAGAGGCAGAGATTTTAAATCGTCGCAAGAGACGGAGAGGGAAGAGGTAAAAGAAGGTCGGAGAGAATCTGTTTTCTTTTAACTGATCAGGGCAAGGTGGCTAGACTGCGCAGGCGTATGACGTAGCGCGCCAAAGATTTAAAACGAAAAGTCCGCTATATACAGCCGCCATCGTCTTAGCGGCTATCGTCAGAGTGGACTGAGGCAGAGTGAGACGGCTTTGGCTCAATCAGGCTTGGGCAAGAACAAGCAGAGGCGAGCTTTGAACGGGACGCAACTGAGCAAGCGCGTGAAAGTCGGCCTCTGAGATCAGCGGGGGAATTTAAAAAGCGAGCAGAGGCTGAGGACGAGCTTCACTGCAGGTCATGTAAGGCCAGGTAAACTCCTTTAATTAATCTTATTAGTTGAGGAGTAGGTAATGGAGGTAGATTTAGGGCAGTTGAGTGCTCCGTTTGCAGTATGTGTGAAGTCAGGGCGAGCACAGCTGTCCCTGATGACCACACCTGCCAAAGGTGCATCCAGCTGCAGCTCCTGACAAACCGAGTTAGGGAACTGGAGCTCGATGAACTTCGGATCATTCGGGAGGCAGAGGCAGACAGCAGTTTCAGGGAGATAGTCACCCCTAGGAGTCAGGAGACAGATAGTTGGTTGACGGTCCGGAGAGGGAAGGGGAATAGACAGGAAGAGCAGAGCACCCCTGTGGCCGTTCCCATCAACAATATGTATACCGTTTTGGATACTGTTGGTGGGGACGACCTACCAGGGACAAGTTGCATTGGTTGTGTCTCTGGCACTGAGCCCGGACCACCGAGTCACTCCTGCCTCC